>NC_060274.1:27921463-28055603 GCF_021613505.1 Equus quagga
CGTGATGGAGTGTTAGGCTGAGTTGGCGGAGGTTGGGGTGGTGGTGGTGGTGGCCGTGATGGAGTGTTAGGCTGAGTCGGCGGAGGTTGGGGTGGTGGTGGTGGTGGCCGTGATGAAGTGTTAGGCTGAGTCGGTGGAGGTTGGGGTGGTGGGAGGTACAGGAGACTGGCGTGTAGGAGAAAGGAAGAGGGTCATCTATTAACATTTGACATCGTCTGAATCCATTGGGGCAGGCAGGTCACTAACGTCCACACCATCATCTGTGTCTGCTGCCTGGATGTTGGAAGTCAAGATTCACCCTTGCTGTGGTTGAGGTGGCTGGTGTGGAAGTACAACAGTATGCTTGGCTGTGAACACTGAATGCTATTTTCGCTTTTCGCCTTTTCCGTAAAAGTGAAAATCTCCTTTGGATTTCTCTTGGTTGGCGAAAACAGGTACCAATGTAGGTCTTCCCTAAAAGCCAAGCGGCATAAAGTGAGCTTTCTGATAACGGGAGAAACCTGTGATGGTATAGCAATCCACAGCTTCACAAGGACTTGTTTTTAGGATTCTCTGAAGGCTTAACGAAAAATTTTAGCTGAATTCTGAGTTTAACAGAAAGTTCAGGGCCACGGATTTGCTGAGGGTTGGAAGCAACAGAATTCCTTATAAGAGTGCTAGAACCATGATCGATGACTCTAAATATGTTGCCCATTAACTAGGAAACAAAATCTTATGAATTTAAGCTCACTGCATGCATAGTCATGGAGGCAACCTTTACCTCTGCGCTCCCCATGAAAGAAGTGGAAGTGAAGAAATGGCGTACGCAAAATTTCAAGGAGAAATGTTTAACTTACTCATTAAGATGCATATTACGGTTTAGAATTTTAAAAGCATGCATTTGCATATAAGTAATATGTCTGTTATAAATGAGTCACGTCTATCCTTAGCTTAAGCTCAGTAAAACCTCTGCTTAGTAATTTTGGTAGCAATTCCATAGTTTGAATTATCATGTTATAAAACCACATGTAAATTAAAATGTCCTATAAGTCCATTTTTTCAGTAATTCAGATGAACTCTCTCCAATTAATATGAATATGTATTCCTGAATTGTTAGCTTCAAAGCTATTTAACATTTTCTTAACAACTGGGTCAGAATACTATTATACTATTAACTTTTTTTTTTCCCTATAGTAAATAGTTAAACACATCAGGCAATATTTATGGCAAAGCATTGTACACACACAGCATCATGTTATGGTAATTTGATCTCTATTAAATCATGTATAGCCTATTCCTTTTAGAACATGAGCTAATGATCAGCAAATCTCTCCTGGTCTGGTTGATTCTTCTGCATTAATGAATTCCTTTACTTGCTTACTGTTCTACATGCTTAAAAACTTGCTATTGCTTTATAGAGTGACTGTCTCACTATTGTATTTTATACAATAAAATTAAGAATGAGAATAATTGTTATCCTTGTTGACATGGCATTGCAAATAAAACGTGAAGACGGAAAAATAATGGTTTGGGTCGGTTTATATGTGACTGTTCTGGTGTGCAATGTTGGCAAGTGGTTTCCAAACTAAGATTATTTAACATATGTAACTTAGGCCATCTATTAAAGAAAAGTTTTTAAAAGAAAGACAATTGGGGCTGGCCCAGTGACACAGCGGTTAAGTTCATATGTTCTGCTTCAGTGGCCCTGGGTTCACCAGTTCAAATCCAGGGTGCAGGCCTATGTACTACTTGTCAAGCCATGCTTTGGCAGGCGTCCCACATATAAAAAGTAGAGGAAGATGGGTACAGATGTTAGCTTAGGGCCAGTCTTCCTCAGCAAAAAGAGGAGGATTGGCAGCAGAAGTTAGATCAGGGCTAATCTTCCTCAGGAAAAAAATAAAATAAAATAAATAATAAATAAAAGACAACTATTGCATCAGAATATGATGTACATTTTTTTAAATGTTCTGTGGAATAGCTTTTTAGATAAGTACCCCCAGAATTCACTATTTTTCGTAACCAGTTGAAGTAATGGGTGCTCTACCCTCAGGGTAGATAAGCCCTTTGGACATCTCTTCAGGTTTTAATCCTTTGTTTCAGGATTATTTGTAAAATGAGTTTCATAAGACACATGGAACGTGAATTGCTTCTCGTAAAGGAAAAGTAACATTGAAACTCAGATCATTCTATAACAAGTTTTTTCTGGAAATATATATCTGATGTTTAAAATTATTTGCAATTATTTGAGGCTTATTAAGATTGTGTGACTCTGAAGAAAAAGAAATTCCAGTGTATTAATCATTCATCTCTTTTTCACAGTCAACAAGCACATCTTCAAATGGAAATATTTATTTTAACTTTGTTTCGAATCATTAAAAGCACTTTTTCAAAAATAAAGTTGGTATCGATCTATCATGCATGGTATTGGGGATAAATGTTGGTCTACAGGTCCCTGTTTTATTTAGGGCCACAATGATAAAGGCGTAAGCTGGAGCTGGAGCGGTGTTTGATCATCAAATGGCTGTTGAGCACCCACGATGGGCACAACACTATATCGGGCATGTTAAATGTACACTTCATTGTTTCAGATGCCCGTCTCTGGTCCATCTAATAGATTGTGCTGTGGATGTCAAATCTGCTGAGATCATTTAAAGAACAGTCTTTGCAGGTCAAGGCTAAGTGCTTAGATGCGTCTAGAATTGGAGGGGGAATTGCAGGACCCATCATCATAGATGTGGTATTGAAACAGGGGAGCTGTGGATGCGGTAGAGTGTACCACGTGAGAGGAACACATGGCCAAGGATGAAACCCTGAGGAATACATTAAAGATCCTAAAGACCACAAGGGCCGTGTCTTCCCCGCCCATTCAGACCCTGTGGCCTCTCTTCCTCTTCACAGTCCACTGGTTGGGCTTGGTTCCCACTCCAGGTGCTCCCCCAAGGAGACCACATTCAACCTATGCCTGTTTAACTTACGCCAGTGACAGTGACTTACTGTCTCTCTTTCTCCAGACTTAAGACTCCTGCAAACTACGCCCACATGTTCACTTATCTACAAAACCCAGTATTTTCCTCTCCAGCTCTACTCCTCAGACTTTACTCAACTCTCTGTTTCCTTTAACTCAGATATTTAAGAGAAGTCATAGACTCCTCCTTCATCGTTCCTTTTCCATATCTGATCAGCCACCAAGTATTATTAGTTAAAATCTAATGTTTGAAACTGTTCCAGAACCTGGAACAATGATGTGTCAACGATCACTAATTTCTTTAGAATCAATATCATTGGAAATTTACCACATTTCTTTTCCTATCTCTGAGTTTGTTCCTTTGCCTCTTTCTCACCAGACCCGGAGCCAGGATGTTCTGAAACACTGGGTAATTAAAGTCACCTGATGCTGATATTAGCCACTTCTCCACACCATTCCTCACGCTGCTGCCAAAGGAGGTTTTGAGATGGAAACACAGTCATGCGTTGCCTCAAAATGTTGCGGAACAAAGTCTAGATTCTTTGGTGTGGCATAGAAGCCCGTAGAGCCTGCATTATTTACGTCCAGCCTACAGTTACAAATCCATCTCTTTCCTTTACAGGTTCCTTGTGATATAGTCAACGTTCTCTAAAGGGACCTTCTTTTTTTTTCTTCTGTCCTTGCGACTTTACTCCATGCTTTCTCTTCTGTCTTCTCCCCTTTCTTCATTTCATTGACCTGGTGGACTCCCATTCATCCTGTAAGATTCAATTTTATGCGTCCCCTCCTTTATGAAACCGCCACTCAGGCCTGCAAATAGAATAGATTTACTTCGTTCTCTTTATTATGACAGTTATTGCATTATGGTATAAATGACTTTTCATGTTTATCTTCCATGCCAATAAGAAATACATTGATATTCCTTAAATTTTGGTATTCCTGTCGCCTGTCGCCTGTTGTGGTGTGTAACACACAGGGATTAAGAAATGTTATTGAATGAATGAACGAATGAATGATCTCCAAGACGTTGGGAGTAGAGTTCTAATTTACATTTATTTGTTATTATTAAGTAGTAATTGTTACTACATTGCACACTCATTTTGTTAAGCGTTGTGCATATATTATTTTATTTGGTCATTGAAATAACCCCACAAGATATTATTATCTCTATTTTACAGATGAGGAACTAAGACTAAAAGAAATTAAATAACATATCCATGTCTTATAGGTAGTAAATTGTAAGGATTTGAACAACTCCTGCTCTACTCTAGTTGCAATTCTAAACCATATGCTCATGAGTGAACTATGTACCAAGGATTGTGGATAATCCACCTTTTGTATATTAAAAAATAATATGTCACAGTAATGATGATTCCTAATTCAAATTAATTAGTATATTGAGATACGTATTTAGACTCTTGCCCCAGATTTCCACATCATTTTCTCCTTTATTTCCTTCAGTTCTGTACTCACATGCCATCTCAGAAAGAATGTCCCCTGATGACCCTGTTTAAGATAGCCCCCACTGCTTGTTATGTCCTAGCCATTCCTTTACCTTGCCTTGTTTGTTCCTCGTTCTGCCTCATGGCATTAATACCTGGCAGTTTCTTACAGTTTATTGTCTATCTCCTACCATGATAACGTAAGTTCTTGGCAAGCAGGGACTTTGCGTCATTCCCAGCTCTAGCACAGGGCCTGCCACATGGTACCCACACAATACATATTTGTTGAATGAATGAAAAACTGGTCACCATCTTATATGCAAATAGGTATGAGATGAAGCAAGTGCCATTCTTCTAAAAAAAAAAAAACACTTTACACAAATCCAAATTTACAGCACTGTAAATCAGAGAGTAAATTGGTTTAAAACTTTTTATTTTGAAATAATGATAGATTTACAGGAACTTGTGAAAAAAAATACAGGGGAGTTCTGTTCAGGCTTCGCAATTTTTTATTTTACAAAGGGACTTAGATCATGCTCTTCCCTAGATGTAAATATTCCCCAGGGCACTTAAAATATAATTTTATTTCTGAGCATCTTTTCAAGAGAATGTTGAAATAGAACTCTAGTAGCAATTGCACTCCATGGATCCCAATGCCCAATTCAGTGAATGTGCCAACTGAATAGGCTCTCGTTCATATTCATTCACACTGTTATACAATTGCCAGTATATTTGCAAAAATAAATTTCACAGTTATTGTATTTGCAGCTGGTGCCTGGCTGTGTTCATGATTCTGCTTTCCTTAATGACTGTGGTTAACTCACCCAAAGAGATTTACACTGTGGACCCTCTGCCTTCTCGCTCATGGGGAGCATCCTCTGAAGTTATTATAGCAGGACCAAGTAGGACCTCCTCATATAAAATTCTACAGAGGTGGAGATGATGTAGAAAGATTTCTCCATGGCATTCTCTCCACCTGCTCCTCCAGCTATGTAATCTACAAAATGCTTCTTAAAACATGTTTTGAAAATAGCAAAATTTATTTGTTCAGATTTAAGTAATATCTTGTAAATGTCTCCTGTATTTTCTACCGGTCGTTCTGATGGTATCCAAGAAAATAAAATTACTTCATTGCCATGATGTTCTGCTCTAACTTATAGGAAAATGGCCTGTCTCTTTGACATTGTCAAGTTAATGGAAAATATGGCCCATGCTACCTTTGTCCTTTAAATGTCAATTGCTGAAAACAAGTATTTCTTTGCCATACAGAGATATGTTTTAAAATGTTTATCCGATTGTTTTCACTCTTCTGCTTTCCTTTCTAGCAGTATGTTTGTGCAAAAATGAGAAAATTCATGAATCAGGAGAGACTCCTAAAGAAGAATCATATTTATTAAGGAAATCATGTTCCAATGCCGTTAATTTCCAGTGTCAGTTTGATTGATCCTGTGTTGCTTCTATGCAATGCGAAGTATGTGAAATGCAAACTTTTCCTTAGTTACTCCAGGGCATGGAAGACAGATCAAATTATTTCACACAAAGACATTATGTTTTATGTTATTTGACAAACACATAGTTGATATGAAAAAATACATCTTGTTCACTTTACTAAGAATTTAAAGTAAATCGTTCCATATAAAGTAAAAGCCTAATTATTTGGCCCCCTTCAGTGTTAACACACTAGATTACCTTTGTGCTTTGTAGTTGAACGTGTAGTAATTCACACGTGGAGGAGCCATTTTGAAAAATGAGTGAATGGTTGAAATGTCATTCACTCGTACATTAACAAATGTTTATTGAGGCTTTATGTTGGGAGCTGGGACTCTGTTAGTGATATATCCTCTGCCCTTAAGAAGTTTACAGTCCTTTTGAAGGAATAAGCAACTAAACCATCAATTAATCATAACGACTGGGGCTTCATGAGCCATTTGATTACTTTGTGTTAGCATGAACTCAATCTGCAGACAAAATGTCCAAGTTTTCTAGGCTCCCTTTGAAGAAATATACTCTCTGAAGGTGGTCTTTCTTCAGCTTTTCCAGCCATTCAAATATCCTTGGGCACATAGGATCTGGGCCCCACGTGGAGATTCTGATTCCATGGCTCTGGCGTATTCCGGGCCATGGAATCTGCAAGTATAATAAGTGCTCCAAGTGATACTGATCTGGGTAGTCAGAGACATAGACTGGATATAAGGTTTCAGTTATGCAAGATGAATAAGTTTTAGAGATCTGCTGTGCAATGTGGTGCCTATAGTGGATAATACGATGTTGTGAATTTCAAAATTTGGTGAAAGAGTCGATCTCATGTTAAGTGTTCTTATTACAAAACACAACAAAGGGACACGAGGAAACCCTGGGAGATGTTGGATGCATCTCTTACCTTGATTGTGGTGCTGGTAGCACGGGCGTCTGCATAAGTCCAAGCTCATCAAAGCAAATATGTTAAATATGTGCAGTTCTTCATATATCAGTTAAACCTCAACGAAGCTGCTTTTTTAAAAAAGAAAAACAAATAGAATAAAGCATATTGCACTTTTTAACTTTCTATTCTTTTTTTAAAAAATGTCCTTTCTCTACTTATAAAATGTTTAGCTCCACCTGGTGTAGATAGAAACACAACTAAAACCATTACTGCTAGTTAAATGTTAACTTGTTATGCATCATGGAACCTAACAGTAAGTCAAAGCAGTTTACGCTGACCTTAGATACAAAAGTGGTGCAAATAAACAGGCAGTCTTTAGACAGACAAAATAGGGTAATAAGAAGGGGCTCGCTGCTCTAAGAGGAACTCTTCCCTACCTTCTGGATAGTGTCTGAAGTACTTTGCCCGGCACAGGGGGCTCTCCCTGATCCACCCTGTCCTGAAGGTAGTACAGATCACTCAGCTGGGCATGTTGTTTCCTACCTCCATGCTTCCAAATAGGCTGTTCCTTCTGCTTCAAATGCTCTTTCTCCTGATCTGCCCAGAAAAATTCATCTCTCTTCTTTGAAATTTAGCTTAACCACCCCTCTTTCTGGGAATCTTTGCCAAGCCCTTGCCCCACCCCAGTCGAGTTGCTTGCTTCCTCCTTGAAGGCACGCTTTACCTTTTACACGTCTATGTTATGTCATTGGCCACAGAATATAGTAACCCTACATTTTCACATTTGCCTTGTCTTCTGAACTGTAGGGTCTATGACAGCTCCTGGCAACTGTATCATCCTTGGAATACAGTAGATACTTAGTTTAATGTTACTGAAACATACAAAAGTGCTAAACTTGCAGTTTAAAAAGTCATTGGAAGTTTGTGGTTTGTTTTTTTTCTTTTTTGGGGGGAGGAAGATTTGCCCTGAGCTAACATCTGTGCCAATCTTCCTCTATTTTTTATATGTGGGACACCTCCACTGCTTGGCAGATGAACGGAGTCGGTCCACACCTGGGTCAGAACCCACAACCCTGGCCGCTGAAGCCAAGCACATGGAACTTTAGCCGCTTGGCCACAGGGCCGGCCCCAAAAAATCATTGGACATTTTTAAAAATCAATATGCTAATGCACTAAAAAAGGCAGTCCTTATGTTTATTTTAAAATTAAAAACAATTTTTTACAATTTGTAATTGAGATATGATTAGTTACACGTCCTATTTGTGACTTTGTTTTTCTATTCACTATCTCTCTGTGAACACAAAGTCACCCTCGATGGCAGAGAATTTTCTAGAAACCTAGTGCTTATCCCACTGTATCTCACCTACTAGGGATATCCTGAGCTTGCAACAATCATGTTGGACTAAGTCGGGTTCAGGTGGTATGACTTAATTTTAAAAGTAAACAAAAACTGGTCAGGAAAGCAGAAGCTGGGAAAAGCACAGTCCGTGTTACAGACTTAGGGCGGGTTTACTTTTAACAGGGGGTTTGCAAGGCAACTTGTTAAAATGGGGGCCAGAGAGTTTATCAGTTCTCGAGACTGTTCATCAAGTATGCAAATGTTTATAGGTAGCAAGGGAAATGAATCCAAGACAGATTCTAAAATACTGAACATGCCGAATGAAAATACGGTTTCTTTTCCCAATCGGGCATCTAAGTCAAGATTTTACTTTGCTCAAGAATAGAGCTTTTTTTCTGAGGAACTAGAGACATTTTATCAAATTTATATTTAACTATGTCTAGGAGAGTATTTCAAATGCAAAAAAATTAGAAAATATGTGAAGGATAAGTATCAAGATTTACCAGAATAACCACTACTGTTTTCTGAGTTTACAACATTAGAATATTACACGGATGAGGGGACTGGAGTCTTGCAGTAGTTAATTTGAGCAAGAGACAAGCACCAGAGTATTACTAACTTGAAATTTTCTTTCTACATTTATATTAATGCCTAAGGTTTTTTAGTTGCATAATGGACCCCAGGTGAAGAATTAAGGGAATGTTTCCACTTGATTGATTCTAAGATTTGACTTGGTTGTAATTTGCATCTATATTTAAATCTATTATAAAATAGAAAATATACTTCCCATGGGTCTCGGTGTGTGTGAATATGTAAGCATTGATGGAGGAGAGACGTGGTTGGAAAGAGATTTTCAGAAGGGAATGTAAAGGTTTTGAGAGCTGGCATTTATTTATAACATTAGCATATCTTTAAAAGTCCATGATTGCACATCTATCTCTATAAGGATCATTACTTCAATTGATAACAAGACAACGAAATTTTTTTAATAAAAATTGCAAGCATTTTCCCATTGTATAGTTTAAAGGATTTGGAAAGGAGACTGACAAGAGAGAGAATGCTCTTGATGAGAGAAAAATCCTCAATGAAAAGCACAAATATCCTGAGAGATTAATTGAGATGGTAACCTCGGTTCAAAGTTCATGTTTATATTCACAGCTGTTGTTGTTTTTCCACTTGAAGAAGATTAGCCCCAAGGTAACATCTGTGCTAGTCTTCCTCTATTTTGTACGTGGGATGCCTCCACAGCACGGCTGATGAGTGGAGTAGGTCCACACCCGGGATCCGGACCCACGAACTGGAGCCACAGAAGCTGATCGCGCAGAATTTTACCCACTTGGCCCTGGGGCAGACCCCTATCCACAGTTATTTTTATACAGACTCCTCCAGGCCACTTCTTCAGTCAGTTACTTTATTCATTCACAGCATTAGACTCTTTAAAAGTGCACCCCAGACTGAGTCTTTTTATGCTGCAAACTTACAGCCACCCACTCTTGAAAAGTTGAGCTTGGTTTCCTATCATAGTCCAGTTATTGTCTGTTCAAAGTTGGAGGAAAAACACGTTTGCTTTTGGATACGTGGCTTATGTATATTCTATGACTAGCATTTTAGGTAAGGAAGTGCCAGGTAGAATTGCCCCATAGCAAATAAAGCCCTGACTCTCCACATCTTCAGAGCCCTAAACTCAAGGTTTAATGGCCATACAGAGGGGTCTCCTTCTGGGGCTAAGGGGAAAATCATTTTTTCGTGTTTTCCCTCTGCACAGCACTTTGTAGCACTCGTCTACATATATTTTCTAGGAGAAAATTGGATATAGAATATATTCTCAATAAATATTTGCTAATTGATTCCAGAAATACTCACTTAATTGCCAAAGCTCGCACAACATTCAATGATGCAGTTGCTTCTTTGAATCTGATGATTGTTCTCAGTGCTGTCAACGTCTTTTCTTTCTCCATTGATTTGGTTTCAGACAAACACCAACATGAATTCCGTTAAACAAATGAAATCATTTGATCTACCTCTGAATATCATTTGTAATTAATTTCTCACCATATATCCATTCTTCTAATTTTGAGATATAAGCACAGTCATTTTACATCAAAATCAAAAAACTGAAGTCTGACACGTTGACTTAATTTACAGGAGAAAAGCTCTAAGACTCTGCGTGGCCAATGAGCTCTTCAGAGTACACCACCCAGCTGTTGTTAGCAATTACTGTCGATTGTGGCAACAGTGTAGACAATTTCACACCTGCAGGAATGTCAAAGCTGGTGTACTTCCTATTTCAGAGACTGTAGTGTCTTATTTTTGTAAAACAAATCTAATTACAGCATTCTCCTCCTTGATGGATACTGATGGCTTCTACCCTGTTAATCGGTGGTAATTCTGGCATCCGTAGAATAGCCCATGAGGCCGGAAAATGTTTTACTCCAACTTCACTTTCTGCCACTCCGCCAATAGACCTGATACTCCTTCTCAACCTAATTTCTCAAATATACCGATTGCCCCCCTAACTTTCTGTCTTTGCACATGCTGCTGATTTTACCTATAATGCCTTTCTCTCTCCTCTTTGCTTAGCAAATCTTATCTTTTCCTATCTAGCTCAGAGATTCCCTTCTCTTTAAAGCCTCTTTACATCCCTCAGAGACAATTTATCCATCCTCTTGTCACTTTGTATAAAGAATTTATTCAGGGGCCCGGCTCCGTGGCCGAGTAGTTAAGTTCACGCGCTCCGCTGCTACAGCCCAGGGTTCAGATCCTGGGCGCCAACATGGCACCGTTCCTCAGGCTATGTTGAGACGGCATCCCACATCCCACAACTAGAAGGACCTGCAACTAAGATATACAACTATGTACTGGGGGGTTTGAGGAGATAAAGCAGAAAAAAAAAAAAAAAAAGATTGGCAACAGTTGTTAGCCCAGGTGACAATCTTTAAAAAAAAAAAAAAAGAATTTATTCAGTGTTTTAAATGGCTAAATAGATCTTGGCTTAGTTGTTTGTGTCTTGTTTTATTTTAATTTAGAATTTTGAGAGAGCCCTCCCCTCTATGCAGAAAAATTCTGGTTTATCAGACGTTGTTTCTCTCTCTCTTTGCAAAATGTATTTGGAAACTTACTACGAAAAAGAGATAGGAGCTGGCCCAGTGGTATAGTGGTTAAGTTCCTGTGCTCCACTTTGGCAGCCCAGGGTTTGTGGGTTCAGATCCTGGGAGCGGACCTATGCGCCACTCATCAAGCCAGGTGTGGCAGCATCCCAAATACAAAATAGAGGAAGATGGGCACTGATGTTTCCTCAAGCAAAAAGAACAAGACTGGCAACAGATGTTACCTCAGGGCCAATCTTCCTCACCAAAAAAAAAAAAAAAAAGGAGAGACCTACTTATTAAATGGAAATAGATATTTCTCAATCCTGTAAAAATGAAAGTCATGTCAAAGAATATACTTAGATTCTTTGAGCTTTCAGGAAACCAAGAAAAAAATGGAATTAAATTTTATTTACTTCATTGTTAAATCCTAGTCTTGAAGTATGGTTTATGAATGTCAGTAAGGTTTGAATAGAAAAATGAGACTAAATTTTTCACAACTATGTTGCCCTTTAAAGCAGTAAGCTTAGAAAAATTGTTAGGGAAAACCCAGAATACTAGAGGAGTCACTACCCAGAATCCAAGCTAGGAAAATGTGACATCCAATAATACGGTCTAAGAAAAAATTAACATACACACCCCAGGGTGATCATCTCTACGGGGCATTAAGAGAAGATGATGCTCTCTGTTACGTCCCCATGCTCCTCCCCATCCCAAACCCAAGGAAAGGAAGATTTAATATCTGGCGTAAAGAACCAGAGCAAAGACAAGAAGGAGACCGTTTTGGCCTGAGCAAGCTGCTCTTTAGAACAAAGGGACCCAGCCATTTAAAGAGGGCTCATGGGCTGCTGTCCTCTCTGGGGAGCAGCTCTGGCCAGCGTTTTCTGCTGTCTCCTGAGCTTCTTGGCCTTCAACAGCCCCCTCCCTCATTCCTGCCACCTCTGGTCCCGAGGTTTGACTCCCCAGCTTCAGCAATAATGGTTTCTTGAATACGTGTGCTTATTTCCTCAACTGACGATTGTGATCAAGCTTGACTGGGTTCTTTTGCTGAATCTTGCCCATAGCAATAACACTCAGCCCTGCTTCAGCTTTTCCTCCAACCCACCATGTGGTCCAAAGCACAGCAATTACTGCCATTACTTAAATATATAGAGAGATATGTATATTATCTATCTATCTGTATATATATAGGGAGAGAGATTTATAAGTATATATATATTATACACAAGTATATGAGTATATGTATTAGTATTTATAGGTATATATTTGAAAGTGTATATATATATTTATAAGTATATATGTATATGTAAATATTTGTAGTCATAAATGTATATGTGTGTGCACATCTATGCACATATATATGTATGTGTGTGTGTATGAAGCTCCTGTTTAGAAATTGACCCTAGAGATGTTTGTGAATTCTATAAGCTGTATTACATCATTTTGTCTTTGATTGAAAATAGCACAACTCCTGGCTTGGATACAATTTGGCCCCCTTTATAAAAAGGGTATCAAATTTGAAGAATGTGTAAACTAAAATTTTTATGTCACTAGGAATATCATAAGAAAAGGACAGGAAAATCACTGTGTTTCAAGGCTAAATAAAATAATATAAAGCATGTTGATAGGAAGACTCTCCTCCCCCCTCAGGGATGGTAACTACTGAAGCACAGATGTTGTTAAAATTACCCTAGAGTGATAAAAATGAAGTCAACCTCAGTATCCATGTCTTTAAGGATGATGACGATGATGATGATGAAAGAAAAGTAACGTCAAATATCTATTGCAAACCCCAAAGTCAGTGAGAGGTTCAGACATCATCTTCAACAGGGTAAACAGACAAAAGCAATGCAACATAGGAGAAAGTGAGGTGGGAGGCTCAGCTGCCTCCGGAGCCAGAGGGGAGCTTTTCTAGCTACGACAGAATCAGTCATCCACCTCAGGGAACTGTGACAAAGGGACATGGTGGTGGTGGGGTTCCCACAATTACAGTGGGGAGAACTCTGAGCCAAGAACCACCATGTTGTGACATCTCTGTACCCACCATAGAGCCTAAACTCCTGGGCTTGAAAAGAATATGCAAGTCTGGCCCCCTACTCACCTGGTCCAGAATTCCTGCTCTGTTTGTTAAATTAGTCACTACTTGAGTTATATTCCATGCTAAAAAGATGGGAAAATAGATACTTGTTTTCCTCTAGATGTTTTAGAATTGATTTCACTGATATTTCAATATGTATTGTGAGTTTAAACTCATTGGCTTACATTTCCTTCATTTGGGAAGCTAGGAGTTACTTACAAAAAATAAAGGATACAGCCTTGAATAGTTCATCAGTATTCCTTTTTTCTATCACTTTAAAAATAACACTTCCAGCCACAAATCTCTTCTGTTGTTTTAAAAATTGGTTTATTTATTTGAATTCCCCCCTTGACATTTCTAAGTTGTAATGGCTGTCTTTGGAAGTAGATGTTTCCTCTTATTTCATATCTTTAAAATGTGTGAAAATATAATACATGTGCTTTGAATTTTCTGTTTTCTAATAACAGTCACATTTCCACATTTTTATTATGTAAGATCATTTCCATGTTAGTAGTAGCTAATGCAGTCAGAAAAATCTTTTCATACTTTTATGTGTAATGCATTATTTTGCCTGTCTTTTCTTCCTTTTTTCTACCTTCCTCCCCATCCTTAATTACTTTCCTTCTTTCTTTCTTCTATAAATATTAAGGAGTTGCCTGCTATAAGCAAGGAACCCTCTTAGGTGTTGAAGATATGAAGTTGGGTTACACACACTTTTCTGTTCTTTGAAATATCTTTTTTTATTGAGATGAACTCAGACAAAGCATGCAAGGCCTAGAGAATCCCCTGATAAGGGATCTCATACTGGTGTTAGTATGTGACCCATTCCTTCCACGCCAGACTAATTGCATTCACTTTCCTCTCCATTGATTTTCCAAAAGTTAAATCAACAGTCCAAATCACCTGTCCTTTAAATTAGAGGAGATTCATTACTTATAATTCACAGGACTCTTATTGCAACCAGAAGCCCATCTATCAGCAAAGACAGCATCCCAGATGCTTCTGCTCTCTATGATCAACCTGGCATCTAAATTATAATAAAATCCTGAAAAGGGCATTCTAAGCAGAGGAAACAGCACATATGAAGGCATGGAGGTGAGCAATCATACATTACTGAGCACTTTGTAAGCACCAGGCAATGCTCTAAGCACTGCACATATATTATCCAGTTAATCATCTTGACAACCTCATAAGATAGAGACACACAAAGGCTGAGTGACCTGTCTAAGTTCACACAGCTAGTAAGTGACATGGCCAGACTTTGAGCTAAGCACACAACCAGTGCTTCATATTGCTCCTAACCTTGGGAGAGAAGTGAGACAGAGAGAGAATTGTGGACAGCTTCTAAATTTTTTGGCTTGAGTGACACCATATCATTAATGAAGATAGGGTAAATAGGAGGAAGGGGGTTGGAGGGAAGATAAATACAATCTTATAAATGCTGAGCATGTAGCTCCTCAGGGATATTCAACTTGAAGTAGCCTGGAGACAGTGAGAAATAAATGTTTTAAATGCAGGGCCAGTAAGCCTGAGAATAATATTGTGGGAGTCATCAGCATATGTAAAGTGATGTATGGGGGATTATAAGGGAGAGTGTAGAGAAAAGGGAGATAATACCTGTGGGGGCGAAGCCTTGAAAATATTACCAGAGGACAGTTCAATGAAGGAAGAGCATCACAGAAAGAAAATAGTGTGAAAAGTAAGAGAAAAACATGGAAACTTTGCACCATAGAACTGAAGACCTTCTACTTGTCGTATGGTACATTCTTTCTCCTGAAACTTTTGTGAACAATGATCATTAAGAACGGCTATATTAGCAATTATTGACAGACATAAAAGGAGAAATAGAGAGTAACACAATAATTGTAGAGGGATTTAACACTCCACTTACATCAATTGACAGATCATCCAAACAGATCAATAAGTAAACACTGGCCTTAAATGACACATTAGACCACATGGACTTAGTAGATATACACAGAGCATTCCATCCAAAAACTGCAGAATACACATTCTTTTCAAATGCACATGGAACATTCTCCAGGATAAATCACATATTAGGCCACAAAACAAGTCTCAATAAGTTTAAGAAAATTGAAATAATACCAGGCGTCTTTTCTGACCACAACACTATGAAACTAGAAATCAATTACAGGAAGAAAATCAGAAAAGCAACAAATATGTGGGGATTAAACCAAAGACTACTGAACAATAATTGGGTCAATGAAGAAATCAAAGGATAAATCAAAAAATACCTGGAGACAAATAAAAATGAAAATATGACATGCTAAAATCTATGGGATACAGCAAAAGCAGTTCTAAGAGGGAAGTTTATAGCAATACAGGACTATCTCAGCAAGCAAGAAAAATTTCAAATAAACAATCTAACAGTCCACCTAAAGTGAAAAAGGAAGAACAAATAAAGCCCAAATTCAGCAGAAGGAAGGAAATAATAAAAATCAGAGCAGAAATAAATGAAATAGAGGCTGAAAAAACAATAGAAAAAAAATCAATGAAATGAAGAGTTGATTCTTTGAAAAGATAAACAAAATTGACAAACCTTTAGCTAGACTCACCAAGAAAAAAAGAGAGAGAAAGCTCAAATAAATACAATCAGAAATGAAAGAGGAGAATTACAACAGATGCCTCAGAAATACAAAAGTTATAAGAAAATAGTACAGAAAACTATCTGACAACGAACTGAATAATCTAGAAGAAATGGATAAATTCTTAGAACCATACAACCTTCCAAAACTGAAGCAAGAAGAAATAGAGAATTTGAATAGACCAGTAAGGAGATCAAAACAGTAATCAAAAACCTCCCAAAAAATAAAAGTCCAAGACCAGCCAGCTTCCCTGGAGAATTTTACCAAACTTTCAAAGGAGACTTAATACCTATCCTTCTCAAATTCTTTAAAAAAAATTCAAGAGGAGGGAAAGCTTCCTAAGTCACTCTATGAGGCCACCGTTATCCTGATACTAAAACCAGACAAGGACAACACAAGAAAAGAAAATTACAGGCCAATGTCACTGATGAACATGGATGCAAAAATCCTCAACGAAATACTAGCAAATCTAATACAACAATACATTAAAAAGATCATACATCATGATCAAGTGGGTTTTATTCCAGGGATGCAAGGATGGTTCAACATCCACAAATCAATCAGTGTGATACACCACATTAACAAAATGAAGAATAAAAATCACATGATCATCTCAATAGATGCAGAGAAAGCATTTGACAAGATATAGCATCCATTTATGATAAAAACTCTAAATAAAATGAGTATAGAAGGAAAATACCTCAACATAATAAAGGCCATATATGACAAACCCACAGCGAATATCATTCTCAATGGAGAAAAACTGAAAGCTATCCCTCTAAGAACAGGAACCAGACAAGGATGCCCACTTTCATCACCTTATTTAACATAGTATTGGAAGTCCTAGCCAGAGCAATCAGGCAATAAAAATAAATAAAAGAGATCCAACTTGGAAAGCAAGAAGTGAAACTATTTGCAGATGACTTGATTTTATACATAAAAAACCCTAAGAAATCCACCAAAAAATTTTTAGAAATAATAAATTAGTACAGTAAAGTTGCAGGATACAAAATCAACATACAAAAATTAGTCACTTTTCTACACACTAACAACGAAGTAGCAGAGAGAAAAATTAAGGATACAACCCCAGGCCCAGCCCTGTGGCCAAGTGGTGAAAGTTCTGTGTGCTTTGCTTTGGCAGCCCAGGTTCGTAGGTTTGGATCCTGGGTACAGACCTACTCCACTCAACAACCATGCTGTGCAGGTGTCCCATGTACAAAAAAATAGAAGAAGATTGGCACAGATGTTAGCTCAGGGTGACTCTTCCTCAGCAAAAGAAAAAGAAAAAAAGAATACAATCCCATTTACAATTGCAGCAAAAAGAATAAAATAACTAGGAATAAACTTAACCAAAGAGGTGAAAGAGTTTTACACTGAAAACTATAAAACATTGTTGAAAGAAATTGAAAAAGACACAAAGAAATGGAAAGATATTCCATGCTCTTGGATTGGAAGAATTAACATAGTTAAAATGTCCATGCTTCTTAAAGCAATCTACAGATTCAGTGCAATCCCTGTCAGAGTTCTAATGACATTTTCCACAGAAATAGAACAAAAAATGCTAAAATTTTTATGGAACAATAAAAGACCCTGAATAGTCAGAGGAATCCTGAGAAAAAAGAACAAAGCTGGAGTTATCACACTCCCTGATTTCAAAATATACTACAAAGGTATAGTAAGCAAAACAACATGGTACTGCTCTTTCTCTTCAAGAGGCAGCCAAGCAGCGGACGCAGAGATGCAGATCTTTGTGAGGACCCTGATGGGGAAGACCATCACTCTTGAAGTCCAGCCCAGTGACACCACTGAGAATGTCAAAGCTAAAATCCAAGACAAGGAGGGCATCCTGCCCGACCAGCAGTGTCTGGTTTTTGTGGGCAAACAGCTAGAGGATGGCCTCACTCTTACAGAGTACAATATCCAGAAAGAGTGTGCCCTGAACTTGTTGCTTTACCTGTGGGGTAACGTCATCGAGCCTTCCCTCCACCAGCTCGCCCAGAAATACAACAGCAACGAGATGATCTGCCCCAAGTGTCACCTCACCTGCACCCCTGCACTGTCAACTGCCACAAGAAGAAGTGTGGCCACATCAACAACCTGTACCCGAAGAATAACATCAAATAAGCCCGCTCCTTTGCCCAAAGGGTGGCCTCCTGCCTGAGCCCCATGGCCCTGGGGCCTCAATAAAGTTTTTCTTTCATTGACTCGAGCAGCGAAAAAACCAACCAAACAAAAACTACCCCCGTATGATACTGGCACAAAAGCAGATCAATGGAACAGAATTGAGAGTCCAGAAATAAACTCACACATATATGGACTGCTAATTTTTGATGAGGGAGCCAAGAAAATACAATGGAGAAAGGAAAGTCTCTTCAGTAAATTGTGTTGAGAGAACTGGACAGCCGCATGCAAAAAAAGGAAAGTAGACCATTATCTTACACCATACACAAACATTAACTCAAAATGGATTAAAGACTTGAATGTAAGACCTGAAACCATGAAACTTCTAGAAGAAAACATAGGCAGTACGCTCTTTGACATCTATCTTAGAAGCATATTTTCAAATTCCATGTCTGACCAGGCTAGGGAAACAATAGTAAAAATAAACAAATGGGACTACTTCCAAGTGAAAAGCTTTTGCACAGCAAAGGAAACCATCAACAGAATGAAAAAGGCAACCTGATAATTGGGAGATTATATTCCCAAATCATATATCTGATATATCCAAATATATAAAGAACTCATACATCTCAAGAACAAAAAACCTAACAACCCCATTAAAAAGTGGGCAAAAGATCTGAACAGACATTTTTTCCAAAGAAGATATACAGATGGCCAATAGGCACATGAAAAGATGTTCAACATCACTAATTATAAGGGAAATGCAAATCAAAACTACAATTAGGTATCACCTCACTCCAATCAGAATGGCTATAATTAATGAGACAGGAAATAACAAGTGTTGGAAAGGATGTAGAGAAAAGGGAGCTCTCATCCACTGCTGGTGAGAGTGCAACCGATGGAGCTACTATAGAAAACAGTATGGAGATTGCTCAAAAGATTAAGAATAGATCTACCATGCAATGTAGCTATTCCACTGCTGGGTATTTACCCAAAGAACATGAAAACACAAATGCATAAAGATACATGCATCCCTATGTTCATCACAGCATTATTCTCAATAGCCAAGGCTTGGAAGCAACCTAGGTGCCCATCAAGGGATGAACAGATAAAGAAGAAATGGAATGTATACACAATGGAACACTACTTAGCCATAAGAAATGATGAAATCCGGCCATTTGTGACAGCCTGGATGGAACTTGAGGGTATTATGCTAAGTGAAATAAATCAGAGGGAGAAAGTCAAATACTGTATGATCTCACTCATAAGTAGAAGATAAAAATATCAACAAACAGTCACATAGACAGAGAGATTGGATTGGTGGTTACCAGAGTCAAGGGGGGAGGGAGGAGGGCAAAAGTGGTAATTAGACATGTGTGTGGCGATGGATGGTAATTAGTCTTTGAGTGGTGAACATGATGTAATCTACACAGGGATCAAAAGATAATGATATACACCCAAAATTTATATAATATTAACCAATGTTACTTCAATAAACATGCACATTCAAAAACAATTAAAGCAAATTAAATTTAAAAATTAAATATATAAATAAATAATGAAAAAAAAGGCTTGATATTTAGTAAACTATGAATGCAGTGTTAACCACAAGCTACAGAGAAGCCTATTAACTTTTAAATTTATGATCCTATAACAGTGTCAGAGGGCATAGAGCTTATATTTAAATATATCCTCCCCTCAAGTAAAAAGAAAAATGCTTTCTCTCGTCCTCCAGATCCTCTGGTGTTATTGATTATTTTCACAGAATTCTAAAGTCTTAGCCTAATTTTACGTTCCATATTTTCTCAAGTATCCTGCCCTCATCTTTCTTCTTCATCTGAAATCCACAACTTCTAGCATCTTTTGCTCATCTGGCAAAATCATATTTCTCCATATATAGACTTCATCTTTCTCCTACACTTAGAGTCAGATGATGGTTATGTCATCGGCCAAGAACTCAGCCAAGCGTAGCGGAGATTCAGCCCCTGGCTTAATTCTGGTGAATTCTTCCATACTTCCCTGAATCAGCTGATCCATTTATCACAAACCCCAAATGAACTGTGTTCTAGAAATGTAGCTAAAAAGAAAACAAGAATGGCATTTATAAATCACACAGGATATATTTATGTGCAGCCCTTAAGGGTTTTGAAATTTTAAAAACTTAGAAACAATGATTTGCTGATGCTTAACAGATTTGAAACCTAAGAGTTTATCTGTGTTAATTCAGCTACACTTTTTGTACCAGATTCCACCCCCAACTCCCAGTTTTGATGTCAGATGCCTTATTGGCTAATGAATAGGAGTGTAAAATAGATAGACTTCACCGTGCGGCACTGGTATAGAAGAGGATACTTGTGTACCTTTAAATATGTAAGAATTATTCTTAAGAAGGTTAATGACAGCTATGAGCTTCATTTTATTTTCTCCTTCGTTGTCCTGTATGATCAATCCATATGACCACTATGTTTCACTGAGTGTGGCCGATGTACCATCAAGTCCATGTAGTTAAGATTCAGGGACCCCCTGCTTGCATGGGCCTTGAGTAAGAGGGCCTCCCAATGTGTTTGCATGTTCATGCTTTTTTAAAATTTGCGAAAGGTATTTTAACTACCATGGGTCAAGACTGTTGTCTCTTTGCTGTCCCGCTTCGCCTCTATCCCTTTTCCTCTCTGGTCAGCGAGCGATGGAGTGACCATGGGGATTTTGTGGATCTGGCTAAGAGGAAGTTAAGTTGGGAAAGCTGTGTGCCAGGACACAGCTCTTCTCCAGGACCCAGACTCTAAAATGTTTAAATGTGCCATGTATTATCTCAACATCTTTTCTGTACTCTTTCCCCGAGGGTTTAGCATTTTGTGGATCCTAGTGTTTGTTTCTGATGGTTGCCTGGAAGAATGGCCAACAGGGGTCCAATTGAGATACTGTCTTTACTATCGTTAACATATTATTTAATGAAAGAATATATCCCTTCCGGGTAAAAGGAAAGCTTGCATACACAAGCAACCCACTTCTATTGGTTTTCTCTGTGTGCGATTGGCCACGGTTTCTTGTACACTCCTCATATTCTTAAGGGTTGAATAATGCTGTCATCTGAAGGAGCTCTACTCATGGGAATGGCTGCCATTGTTTGATGACCATGAGCTTGACACTATGAGTATGACCGAGGGTGAGTTAAATATATGATTGGAGTCAAATTAATTGTTCCCACTGTTGACCAAGATTATTTGCTTATACTGACACAATATTAACTGGTACCCGGTTTCGGTTTCACAGCAAATAAATTCATTGTAAAATGATTATATCTTAAAATCTGAATGATGTAGTGGCATGAAGTGAACATCGTCAGATAGTGCAATGGAAAAGATTATTTTATTAGCCGGAAATCTGAGAATGCTCATATTCCTTTTTCTAAAAATGGTATGATTAGGCCCAAGTGAGTATAATTTATTCAGAGTATGAAACCCTCTGTAGGAAAGGGAAACATCATTTTGGAGCAAGCAGTATAGCTTTTTGCATTCATATTTAGGGGAAAATGGGAATTTAGAGAAGAATACAAATAACAACTATAAAGTTGTCTGAAAGGAAATGAAAAGGTAAGTATTATTTTAATAATTCCCATTATTATTCCTTGGTTTTACACTTGCTATAAGGCTTCCAAAATACATATACGTATCTGTGGTAAATTTGGTTAGATTGTTTCATTGAAATTCGGTTTTCCTTATTGCAGGCATGTAAAAGAACTTATTTCTTTGAATCAACTTTATTTCTATTGGTTCCTACGTGCGGAGAAAATGGAAAACTAGCAAAATATTACAGAAGAGTACACCTCCTCTGGCAATAACATATTTTTCTGTCAAAGAATTGCTTGTTTCCTGGAAGAATAGAATTTGACTAAATGTCAGAAGAATTCTTTTTCCTTAAAACAACTTGCTTTTTGTTTGACAAGAACTGATCGTTTAATTTCCTGTATTGTGAATAGAGCTCTCTTACTTCAATAAAAGCATATTTCGTTTGAGTCTGGCTGTGTCTATATGACACAAAACAAAATGGGTGAATTCGTACAATATTCTTACTGTCTCTGGTGTCATTGTGCACCTAAATGACAAAAGGGCTCACTTGACCGTTTCTAACAGGTTATTTTGTTCTACCAATTCCAGGGGAGAAACATCATCTTCATTATTGTTTTTAACAATGATGAGTTAATGATAATAATACCATTGGGTGGCATCTATTTCTAGACTTCTCTGCAGATACCATCAGTACTATAGAAAGAAAGGGCGTGTTTTTTTTTCTTTTGAAAGCATTCTATCACACAAGTGGATTCACTACATCTAACGTGTTGGGCATTTTGTAATATTACCTGATTTACAAGTGGTAAACTTAATAGGAAGAAAACTGTCGAATTAGATTCTGTGGTGTGTTGATCTCAGTTTTTCAAATCACGTATAAAATGTAGGATGACTTTTTCCTTCAGATCTCTAACAGAACAGAATTAAAATTAGTTTAATCCTTGCCTCTTGGAGTTATGATATTATAAGATGCTCTCCTTCCGATTTCATAAAAATAGAAATGGTGGAAGGACTAGGGTTTGAGGTGTGTTTCCGATAGTGCTGCTGAATCTTAGCTGATCAGCGCACACTCCTGCCTAATTCATCTGTGACAGATGCCAGAATTAGCAAGATGGCTGCTCGTCTTTATGTTTGCCATCTGTTGTGAAGCTAATTGGTCTTACTGTTTTAATCAATGAACCAAAAGAATTCTAGAATTTTCTGGGACCCACAGGACTTGGAGACAACTCATCCTGACTACATATTTATTTTTCCATCCAACACGTATTTATTGAATTCCTACTCTGTGTCAGCCCGTGTTTGTATGCTGAGGATACAGTGACAGATGAAAGAAGCAAAGTGCATCGTTTAAGCTCAGATTCTGTGGGGAAGAGACATGATGAAAAGTAAATATGTGATCTAATTAATGTGATTAAGTCCTGTAAAGGAAAATAAGGTGGATAAAGGGATGAAGAAAGACGTCAGTTGGTGGAATGAAGTTATCATCTAAGATGGGATGGTCAGGCAGGTCCTTGAAGACATGACATTTGGGCAGGTATCCGAACGGAGGGAGGGAGAACCAAGGCATGTGGAGTGGAAGAATGTTGCACAAAGAGGGCTGAGCAGGTGGGAAGGACCTACGGAGAGAGCTTTCTTGATGTGCTCAGGGAATAGCAGAGGGATCAGAGAAGCTGGGATGGAGTGGGGATGGGAAGAAGCGCGAGTTAGATCAGAGAGGAAGGCAGGGACCTGCTCAAAAAGGCCTTGTCATGAAGAACTCTGGATTTTTGAACAAGCTGATAGGAAAATATCAAAGGAGGGTTTTGAGCAGAGGAATGAGAAGATCTTCTGCGTGTTTTTAAACGGTCCCATTAGCAGGCCCTGCAGGTTGGACTTGAGTGGCAGCAGGAAGCCTAGACAGGGAGCACCTGCGGTGGTCTCAGGTGGCTGTGGTGGTGGTTTTGACTTGAAGGGGCTGCAATAGAACGTGATGGAAACGGGGATTAATTCAAGGCTTTCACTAAATTATGTGTACAAGGTTACACGAGAGCGAAGGGGTTCATTTAAAGTAGTAAGCTGAGAAAGGATTTTGGTCTCTTCCACTTTAGAAAATGCATCTCAGAATACAGCTGCTTTTACAAGGCCCTCACAAGTCCAATAAGAATTCTTAGGGGCCACCTGGTGGCCAAGTGGTTAAGTTCGCGCCCTCCGCTTCGGCAGCCCAGGGTTTCACTGGTTCTGATCCTGGGTGCGGACATGGCACCGCTCATCAAGCCATGCTGAGGTGGCGTCCCACATAGCAAAACCAGAAGGGCCTACAATTAGAATATACAACTATGTACTGGGGTCTTTGGGGAGAAGAAGGGGAAAAAAATAATTAAAAAATCTTTTTAAATGGTGGCTCTACTTTTATTGAAGGCTCCAGTGAAGGCAGTAAGGAAACTTCTAATTTCTGGGCTGTTTGGGCAAGTGAACAACTTAATAAACACATTTTCTCCTGTATTTCCTAATACCTTTGCCCTCTGGCGATTGTGTAGACATCCTTATGGTGTGATGGACTGAAGCCCTGATGGTAACGGCTAACAGCAATTCTCGACACAGGCTGCGCGGTAGGATCACCTGGGAGACGGTTTCAAATTAGCGATGCCCGGCTCCCCCCCAGGTCAGTTAAATTAAGATCTCTAAGACTGTGACCCTGAGCATAAGTATTTTTCCAAAGTCCCAGGTGACTCTAATACTCAGTCAGGTTTTAGAACCTCTTCTTCACATACATTATATGATTTAAAACACATAATTTTATAAGGAAGGTATTCTGACTTTTGCTATTTACTAGATCAGGAAACTGAGGCTTTTAAAGGCTAAACTCTACCCAACTGGCAGATAGGCAAGGCAGGATCTTTATTTTTTTCAAACATTTTTATTATGTGATTTTTGTTATACACAAGTAATATATAGTAAATATAAGTTATTAAGCATAATATTAAAATAAGCAGTGAAACCACCACCTATTCAAATAACTAGCAAATTGCCAGAGCTGTGGAAGGTACTTGTATCTTTCCCAGTGCCCGCTCCCAGCCTCCTTGCCCAGCCCACACTACATTCTCAGTTCAGGAGTATTCTAACTTTGAGATGTACGATTCGGAAACAAGGATATACAGAAGACGAGTCTACATAATTTTTTAATTCAGAATTATACATTTGGTGAGCAATTGAAGGATAAAGGTATTTATTAGTAGTCATCTGGAAGATTATTTATTAAAATTTCTTTGAGCGTGACCATCAAAAGATATTAAGCAGTTACTTCTAGCTGCTACACCCTGAAAGCATCAGTTTACCTATGCACACAGGTAAGCCATCTGCTAGAATTCATTTTCTGATATCTCATTTTGCTCTTCCTTCTCTTTCTTGATGTAAAGTGATTTTTTTTAACTTTTTATTGAGATTATGATAGTTTAAAACCCTGTGGAATTTCAGTTGTACGTTATTGTTAGTCATGTTGTAGGTGCACCACTTCACCTTTGTACCCCCCCCACCCCTCTTTCCCCTGGTAACCACTAATCTGTTCTCTTTGTCTACATGTTTAACTTCCGCATATGAGTGGAGTCATACAGAGATTGTTTTTCTCTATCTGGCTTATTTCTCTTAACATAATACCCTCAAGGTCCATCCATGTTAGTGTGAATGGGACAATTTTATTATTTTTTATGGCTGAGTAGTATTCCATTGTATATATATATATACCATATCTTCTTTATCCAATCATCGGTTGATGGGCTGTTAGGTTGCTTCCACGTCTTGGCTATTGTAAATAATGCTGCAATGAACATAGGGGTGCACAGGACTTTTGGAATTGCTGATTTCAAGTTCTTTCGATAGGTGCCCAGTAGTGGGATGGCTGGGTCATACGGTATTTCAATTTTTAATTTTTTGAGAAATCTCCATACTGTTTTCCATAGTGGCTGCACCAGTTTGCATTCCCACCAGCAGTGTATGAGGGTTCCCTTTTCTCCACTTCCTCTCCAACTTGTGGTGTTTTTGTCTCGGTGATTATAGCCATTTTAACAGGTGTAAGGTGATGTCTTAGTGTAGTTCTGATTTGCATTTCCCTGATGATCAGTGATGATGAGCATCTTTTCATGTGTCTATTGGCCGTTCATATATCTTCTTTGGAGAAATGTCTGTTTATGTCCCCTGCCCATTTTTTGATGGGGTTGTTTGATTTTTTGTTGTTGAGTTGTGTGAGTTCCTTGTATAGTTTGGAGATTAACCAATGTAAAGTGATTTTTGAAATGTCATTTTGCAGGGTAGGATTTGACTACTTTTGAACCGAACTTGGATGCATTACTTTTAATGGCTATGTGTGTTCCTTCTATCACTTAAGTTTGGAGTCCTCTCTGTGCCTGGGGACCAAGTGCTTGACTCACAAAGAGCACAAGGAAGAAGAAATAACTTTATCAGTTTAAGTGCGTACAATCAACCCCAAACATCTTTATTTTCTCTCCCTCAACGCTCTCTTGCATAACACCTATTAAGCTGCAATTCTTGTGACATTTTTTTCCTGGTGCTCACATTGCCCCAATTTCAGCTACGTGAAAATTTTGAGAAGTGTCACATAAATGTCACGGTGAAGTGCTCTGTTTTCTATTTTAAATGTGAAGTCTCCTGCTATTGGGTAAGCATCCCTCTTAGTTATGAACGATGCCATAGAAGCCAGAGGTTTCCTGGAAAAGCCAGCTGTCCAGAAAAGAAAGCCTTAATTCGTAGTGTTTGCCAATTCCCACCGTGTAAATACCCCCAACACGGCCAAATTCCAGCTTTCAACGCGTCATCACTGCGTGCAGAGTTGGAACGAGCTGTGCAGTAACACATCAGTAGGTAGTATTTCTGCCATACAAATGCGATAGACGTAAATGTCTTCAAGAGTATAAATAATAGTAGTATGTAGTGAAATAAGTAGGAAGTGAGGAATTTGAATATTTATCTTTGTTTTTAATGTAATTTATTTACTTTTAAATTTATATGATTTGATTTTTAATAATGGCCTGTGTTTAACCTTAGCTCTCACAATTCCTGAAAGCTTAAAGGTTGGCTCCTCACAAGCCACTGTGAGCTGGCTCCAGCACACCATTTTCTCTCTGACCCTGTTTGAGTCTGGAGGGCTCCAGGGAGGGGGTGGCAAAGCTTCTAGGAACAGTGGCCACAGTGCCACAGGTGGGATTATTATCAATAAAGGAAGAATCAGTTTTGAGATTCTGCAGATTTTCAAGGAGATACAGATTTCTCACCCTCCAATTTGGATGGCAGAGCACATATTCCTTTAATGTAAGTTAGAAAAGGGCTTTTTTTTTTCCTTTAGAAGAGTGCTTTATACATAAAATTATATAAATGTGTTTAAGCCAGTCGAACTTAAAAGCTCTAAAGTATGGTACTACTGCCAGTCAAATGCGTTTGAGCTTCATTGTGAGTATTTTGGCTCAGTTACATTATGAATTAAATAGGATTTGGTCAACTGATCTGGAAACTCAACTGCTATTTATAAAATGTGGTTCTTTGAGCAAGTATTCTGGGTGCTTGTAACTTAGAGATGGCTATTTGAAACAAAACCACTTATTAAGTTGGCCATTTTTGTTAGTTATTATTGATTACCTTTTCTATTTTTTATGCTAGTCAGTGGAAATGACACCATAGAGATGATAAACATCTTTGAAAATACAGCTTGTCATGCCAAAGTGAAGATCATTATGCTCTAATCGGTAAAAGCTGAGTAATAGATTGGCTGGATACATGGATGTGTCATTCATGATATAAAACACAGCATTTATAAATATTTTTCCTCCCATTAGGAGAATGAATTTCCTGAATCATTTTCCATAGATTCAAATTGTAAGATATTTTTACTTTCCCTGGTGTGTATTTATTTATATTATTTTAAAATGGGGAGCTTTACCTGTTTAACTAAACAGAATGATTTATTTATGTTGACCTCACTGTACATCTTCCTTAGATATTTTATATTGCTCTGACAGGTTTTAAAGACAAGACAAGGGCTGTAAACTCTGCATGGAACAACTAAATGGGAGCCTAAAGATAGTTCGAAGTACACCAGGTGCTGGAAATGTGTGTATATAGAAAATGAAATTGGTTCTGAAACGTTATAGAGATAGACATGGCTCACAGAAATGCAGGAAATAAATGATGTCCTTCTTAAGTCTATTTGCTGAATGAGAATGGGCTTCTAAATTAACTTGATTTGTCATATAGATTGACAGGTAATTTTAGTCTAAACTTCCTTTTTAGAATTTAGTTCTCATTGAAACCTAACAATCTGAGTTGAAAAGAATCATTCCTTTTTTTCCTTTAGTTTAAAACATAGGACAATTGATTGGAAAAATCTTTCAATTGCGAAATACTTATATAATTTTGTGTGTTTACTCATAATTCATTATGCATAAGTATATTAGGATGGTTACAAAGTTAATTCATTTCATTTAATTCCAATGAAATAATTTGTTTAATTTGAACACTTTTCTTTTTTTAACAAAGCTATTAACCTTTAACTCGGTAATACAGAGATTTTCACACTGCTGTTTCTGCTAATGAAACCAAGTGAATTGGGTTGACCATACTCTCTCAACCTTTGAAATATGAAAGTCTTTAGTGCAAATAATGCTTTGAGTTCAACAGCAGGCCCTTGGAATCTTTGCTTTCATCTTTCATCTGAGTTGCCTGCACACATTTCCTAGAGCTGATAAACCATCAAGTAAGTCAGATGTAGGTCCTAGGGTTAATTTACAGCACTGAGTAAATCCACTCTTCTTTTCTTGAGACGCTACATAAATGTTTTGTGAAACAACTCTTCTTAATGTGTCCTATTTTGAGTTCTTCATTATTAAAATATTGAGAAGTTTGGTCAAAAGAAAAGATTTTGGAAAATCTGGATGTGGTTTGGGATGCTTTCTATTCTCATAAGACCTCTGTTTCAAAATTTTGGAGATTCTGTCACTTGGGTTAAAAATTATTAAATAATATTGTAAGTAGTGAAAGGTATATTGATTTAAACAGTAATGCAGAGATAAAGTTGAATGTGTGACCTTTATCCACCATATTTTCTTCCTGTTACCACCCATTTTGGACTTTTGGATTCAGAATATTTTCTAAAATATGCCAGTGGATTTATTTGTACTTTATATTCTCTTAGTTTACATGTTGATATACTTATCGTCTCTCATAGATCTGTTATTAAATCTTAAACCGATTTCTTGGAGAATTTGTGAAAATTTGCATTTGTTTGATGACTTGTGAGTGAAATGAGTGTCTTATGAATTGTGTTACCATTAATCATCCTTACAAATTTAGACATAAGTTTTAGAGATAAAATGGTTTTTGTGCATGAACATGAAGACTCTGATTATTTTCCCCTTAGGAAATGTTATTTTTTAATTGTAGGCCCAATTTTTTTTTTCCTGTTTTAAAGATGAAAGTTTTTAAAAAAATTATCTTCCTGCTCTTTTTTTTTTTTTGATCCTACAGTGTGGTTAGAAATTTGATTGAGAACTGAAGGTAGCGTGTTCCAGTTTTGATTTCATATCCCAATTTTTGCATTTACTGGCCGTGTAACCTTGTAAATCACTTGACCTCCTGGAGACCTTGTTATCTGTAAAGTGAGGGTGATAATTGAGATATACTACCTGTGAAAAGTGGTTTGAAATTCCAAAGTGCTCTACGCATGTTAGTTACATTTTCTTGGGTAAATCCAATTGATAAGATGGTAATTGTAGGGCAGAGATGAAAGAAGAAACAAGATAGGGGTTGGGTGGGGCAAGAGGATGTGTGTCTGAACACTGACCCACGCAGGACCAGGTGACCAGCCCCTGTGCATGGACGATAGCCACCTACTGGGATATGGCCATCTACAAAGCATAGTGTTGCTTTTTTCAAATGAATTAAAAATGTGAAACAGAGAAAATATTTAAGTGGATCCCAAACGTTAGAACTATAGAATCATCAGGATGCCTTGTTAGAACATCAATGGCTAAGCCTCACTCCCAGAATTTCTGATTCAGTATGTCAGAATGGGGCTAAGAAATTACATTTATGGAAAGATCTCTGGTGAACTTGAAGCTATTGGTTCAGGAAACACATTGTGAGAATAACGGATCTAGGCTGTGAATGGGAAGAATGCTAGAAAATTCCAGCTGGTCATTTAGTAAAAACTTGGCTGGCGTTTACTTTGCTGAAGAGAGACTTTATTTTGGATTAGATGACAGGATGGCGATTACTGATTGGGTCCTTAAAATACAAGAGTCACCATGTAATTTACCATTAGAAACATGTAATTTAGAGTTCAAAGGGAATTTAGAGTTAATCTTCATCATTTTCCAAATGGGAAAATGGAAGCCAAGAGGAGATAAGTGACAAATAATTACTGAAAAAATTACGTAATTATAAAAGTCACACAGAAAGTTCCTGACAAAATGAGCACCCAGTGCTCATTCTACTCCCAATGATGACTCTGGATGAGATATTTCTCTTACCCAAGCAGGCAAAGAAATTGAAAAAACGTGAACCAGAGAGGTATACTCTTGCCTAGATATTTGTGGGGAGACAGAAGTAGCACATTGTGGGCAGTTTTCATGACTCAGTCAGTCAATCACTTTGGCTCTAAGAAATTAAGATGCTTATAACGTCCATGGATTTTCCTTCCAATTATGCAGTTAATAAAGACTCATTAAAGATGTCAGGAATCAATTAATTTCTCATTAATGTAGCTCAGGTTAAAAAAGAAAAAGAATGCAAAATCTATCTTTAGATTGTTCTGAGTTTCCACTTAACATTATTTAAGATATTTGTCCCCCTAACTGGAACCTCACCTGCCTAATTGCTTAGTTTCAGTTGTTTCTCATTAATATGTAAATCAACTTGTTCATGTTCTAAGGTGGAGTAAGAGACATCTGCACTGCACGGGGTGTGGAGGGTGCGATGCAGAATGGCTCTGGGCAGCTTGTTGATGCAAATCCGTGGACTGCTGCTCCTTTCCATTCACCTCTCAGGAGAAGCTGCCTTCTGAAATTTCAGGCAATCGTATCTTTGCCACTCTGCAGCGATAGATTCGTTTGTTACCCTTCAACAGAATCAATCAACTGGAGTCAAATCATTTGGTAGAAGCTCAGCAGGCACAGTCTGTCCTTGAGCCAGGACGCCGAAGAGCTGAAAGGTGTTTTGGTAAAGGTTTTACATGCTGGGCTTAAAACCAGCTTCTCCTCCTGGAGCAAGTGGTGACTTACAGCCAGCAGATGGTCAAGAAGGCTGACTTAATTTCCTTTTACTTCTCAACTAGAAGAAAGGTAGCTGGTTTAAGAAATATGGTAAATTAAAATTTTAAAGTGTATATTTATATACATGGAAATGTGTAGATATGTTTTATACAAAACACAAACACACACACACACTCACATATATCTTCCTTGCAATGAGGGATCCCCCATACCCTCTGAGCTGACTGTCATATCATAGGTTCTGGTTCTAACACTGGCCAAGTGTCCTTGGGTCCCACTTCAAGTTCCTATGAGATAACTGGTTTGAGGTGTTGTCACTTGTAGCCTCAGTAAGATGTAAAGCCTCAGGATAGTGTCAGAGCCTCTGGCCCATTGAACTGGTCATCCTGGAGCACCATTAGCCTTGTTCCCTGAGCCACTGAGTTAACTCACTTTGGAGAACAATATTCTAATAGGAATAGCATCCATGGAGATTTTGTCATTTTTGATGGATTTTCTTCACTCAAAATTCTGAGGCCCTGGTAAACTACAACCGAAAAACACCTATAGCTCTATATTCTAGAACCTATAATGTATAATATATGCCAAACCAGAGTAATGAAGATCATGTTCTTGGCATACAAGGAGGAAGCTGTGAAGCTGCTATAGGTATATGCATATCATACCAGTTGTGCAAAACTAACTACTATTGGCACTCTCTGGGACCCCAATATCCTGATCAATATATATTCCCATTTATACTCTATATGTCACCACTCTGCATTATTGCCACCATAGGTCCTGTGTCCTCCCCCCATGCAGAAGGCAGTGGGAGTCAGGATAGCTTATTAGGGACTAATAACTGGACATTTCTGGCAAAATGAGCATCAGTACAGCTACCCAGAGATGAAATCTCTTCAAGTCCTGCGATTTTATTATAGCACGACATCTGGCAGGCAGTGAAAGGGCCCTTTGTCCATCTCAGCCAGCATGCCCCAGATCATGACAGTAATGCTTCTTGGATGTCTAGGAATGTACATCTTAAAGGTTGACTTTAGAAAGAGTTTTGGCTCCTTGAAGAAAGCTATGTTTTTAATGAAAATTATGGTATTATTTTAGATATGCATAAGTGCCGTGATTAAAATATAGCTCATAACATTACCTTCATTTAACTGTTTTTGCTGGTAATTAGTCCACTTCAATGCTGAAGCGTGAAATAGTTACCTGGGGTGCCCAGGCAGGTCTTCTGTAGCTGCTAATGAAACTCTCTATCGACTGTCTTAAATAAACCACTACTATTATTTTCAATAAATGCGAATTGTTACCTACCACATGCAGGAAACTGAGCCGAGCATTGAAGAACCTATTAACAGTCTAAGACCATCTACAGCATCCTATACTTCAGAGGGTTTACCGTTGAGTTGGGTGAATCCAGGACCAGCTACATAATTTACAAGGTCCAGTGCAAAGTGAAAATGTAGGACTCCTCATTTAAAAATTATTAAGAAATCTAAGACAGCAACAGCAGAGCATGAAACCAAGCATGTGGCCCTTCTGAGTGTCAGGGATCCTGCGTGACTGAACAAGCCACATACGCCTATGATGCCAGCCCTAAATGAAACAAAAATGAACATAAATTGAGCATTTCTAGGTGATAGATATAATGTGCTAAGCTCTTTACTTCACATTATCTCATTTAATTCTCACGGTGACTTTGTGGAGTGGATACTGTTACTACAGTTTATGAAGAAGAAAGTGAGGCTCAAAGAGGTTGAATAGTGGGTCACATAACCAGTGGAATTTAATTTCAGATTAGACTCTCATCAAGCCATTATTTAGGGAACGTAAGACATACTTAGAAAACTGACTCAGCCTACGAGGCATCAAATCCTAAATGTCTGAATGCTATTTCAGTAAATGTTTTAATCAATGAATTGTTTTTAGGCAGGCCAGCTCAGAACAGCTATGATGTTACACAGCCTCTGAAAAATTCAGTCATCATCGCGTAAAATTAAATCAATCAATAAATGAGCCAGTGGTAGCGATGGAGGAAATCACTAATACTTTTGATTTGACATTGTGTGGGAAAAACTTAATCAATAATTTAGAAGATTTTAATTTTTTTGTTTTATTGTCACAGTTTCTGACAGCTCAGCCAATGGTCCTCTTAGCTGCCCTTGTATGAGATAATGTGGGATTAAAACAAACCTGATTAATAACATATCCTTGACTGCAAGCTTTGACCCTTGACCCTCAAGAGCCCCCTCAGTGCTGTTAAATTCTTCTCTTTCCCCACAGCTGAGGTTCTGCTTGCTAGGATGGAGTAACATCATTAGTGTCTTCAGGACAAAACTACCACTAACTATTGTGTTTCTTTGCTGATTTGCTTTGTGAGCACACAGTGAATTATACACATAAGAAAATTTATTCCCAAAATAATGTCTTGGATGCATTTGAATCATGTACATTGTAGACTTCTGCTTAGCAAGCACTCCATTACCACACTTGTCAAACATCTAACAGATGAGTACTGTATCTTATTAGAATACATCAGACAACAAAACTCTTACCACTTTATATTGGCTTGGATTAATAAAGAAGCCACTCATTATTCCCCTGAATTCAGAGAATCTTAAAATAAATCAATGTATGAAAAGCAGTATTGCAAGTTAATGTTTATAATATATATAAATATAAATATTTTAAAAGTTTGATGAAATTAACAGATAAGCCCGGATCATTTTGTAGTGCCAGAAAAGGAAGGTCATGCTCAAAAAACACAATGATGAGGATGTATCAAAGGGACATGGAAGCCAACTGGAAGAGGTCCCAATGGCCAAAGCTGGGACACTTTGAGCACCACCATGTGGTATTAGAATATAACCCAAAACATAAAATAAATATGTATGCGTTCATACTCATATAAGTAAGTGATTGAGTAAATAATAGATGGGGACAAATAGACAAATCTCCTTACAGAGGAAAATCAAATAATTTGTGTAGATACTCTACCATCAAGGATGGGGAGCAGAATTCCACACCCCTTTAAGTGTGGGCTGCACACAGCACCTTCCTCTGAAAAGCATGGTATGGAAAAGGGGAAAAAAGAGTAACTTTGCAGTAGAGAAAACGGATGAATACTCCCTCAGCTAAATGATGAAAGTTAATGTCATCAGTGCTAACTAATGGAACAACATGTCTTGATATCATGTGATGCAAATTGCACTTTCCTCTATAAACCTCCTCTCCGAAACCCATAACCGCAGTCTAAGCATGAGTCAGACATACATTAACAGAGGGGTACTCCACAGAGTACCTGACCAGACCTCCTCAAAGTGATCAAGGTCACCAAAAACAGGGAAAGTCTGAGAAACTGTCACAGTTGAAACAAGGCTAAGGAGTCATGATGACTGAATGTAATGTGGTGTTCTGGAGTAGAATGAAGACCTTAGGGGTAAACTGAGGAAATCTGAATAAATTATGGACTTCAATTATAAAAATAGTATTAATAATTGTATTCAGCCTCAGTTGTCACAATCATGTTCTTCAGAACAGATCAGTGTGAGCTAAGATCCAATACAAAATCAAAGTTGTGTATATTTGTCCCGTTTCTTTTAATTTTCCGATGTCTTTTTGGTGAGAGCATTTCGACTTGCTGAAAAGATCATGTCGTTTCTTCTGTAGAATATCTCACCTTCTGAATTTGTTTTATCACTTTCTTGTGATCTCAATTTCTTGTTGTTGTAACCTTAATTATATTTAAATTAAATGTTTGTCAACATAAAAAAACAAGGGAAAATTTTATTGAATGACCTTTCCTTTGGAATTATGAAATCAGTCTATCAAATCATCCCAGGGCTTTCATCTTTATACATAATGTTAACTATTGTTATGTGGACAAAACAGTTATTTAAAACTGTGTTAAAATGTGGATCCAGCTACTGTCATTGTATAAGCAGTTAACTGCAACTAAGGTCAAATATAGATGCTGTGAATGTCCCTTCCTTGGGTGGAATGATGATTGACGTCATTGAACAAAAGTATTATGCTTTGTGAAAAAAGAACAATCTGAATTGAAAATGGAGAGAGGGTCTGAACAGACATTTTTCCAAAGAAGACACACAGATGGCCAACAGATACATGAAAAGATGCTCAACTTCACTAGTCACCAGGGAAATGCAAGTCAACACCACAATGAGCTATCACCTCATACCTGTTAGAATGGCCATTATCAAAAAATAAGAAGTAAGTGTTGGTGAGGATGTGGAGAAAAGGAAACCCTTGCACACTGTTGATGGGCATGTAAATTGGTGCAGCCACTATGGCTCTGCAATAAAATACCATAAATAAGACCACAATCTTTAAAATGGTATTACTTCTTTAAAAATCATTTCTAGGGGCTGGCCTGGTTGCCTAGTGGTTAAGTTTGCATGCTCCGCTTCAGTGGCCTGGGGTTTGTGGTTTCGGATCCCAGGCATGGACCTACACACTGTGCAGCATTCCACATAAAATAGAGGAGGATTAGCACAGATGTTAGCTCAGGGACAATATTACTCAAGCAAAAAGAGAAAGATGGGCACAGATGTTAGCTCAGGGCCAATCTTCCCCATGGAAATTAAAAAAATCATTTCTATTAGGTCTGGTTTTAACATGTTAGAAACAATGCTCATTAGAGGAATTTATTGCTGAGAGAGAAGTCACCTGGCAGCAAGTCAGAGGGCTACATTTTATTGACAATGTATACAATAAATTCCTCAGTTCCCTAAGTGGTCTAATGAATATGAAACATCTCCACCTGTTGACATGACTGGTTTCCAGTTATATTGCTTTCCTGTCAAGGCCACACCCTCATTTGATAGGCCATCTATGTTTAGGCTTATTTGTAAGTTGGTGGTTTAGAGGTCAAAATGCATTTTTCATAGAATCCATTTTATGAATGATAAATTTATAGTCAATTCCAGCTAATTATGTTTTATTTTTATTATCGTTGTTTAGTTTATAAGATAATTTTATTGTACAAAATTGGGAACGTATGAAAAAGTAAAAATAGTAAAATAAAATCACTTGCATAGTATGTTAATCAAAGCTTTTTCCTCATTTATATAAATATATTTTTACAAAATTAAAATCATTCTATATTTTTTTATAACTTGCTTTATTCACCTAACATTTAAAAGATATTGCTGTTGTATTTTGAGGAGGTTTGTTGGCAGTGAATTTTTTTATAACAAAGTGATAGGTATATAATAATATAGAACAAAAAGTCAGTCATGAGTATTTTATAACAAAGAGAGCTAGACCACTGCCATCCCTAATGCCCCCAGCCCCAGAAGTAGCCTATTTCCATGTTTTGCTGTTCTCTCCAGTGTTCATCTTCACATTTATAAGCAGCGTGCCTATACAGCAATTTCTTTTTAAATTGTTTCGAACTAAAAACCATCAATAATAAGATTCACGTGGTACAAAATCGAGCGGTATGTTGGTTATATGGCAGAAGTATTCTTTCCACCACTGCCGCCTCTATATTGTCCAGAAGTTTCATAAGAAAGCGTGCAGGGGAGGTAAACTTTTCAGCCATTCAAACATTCGTTATTAGTCTTACATTCAACTGAATTTGGCTGAGCATAGAATTCTAGGTCGGAAATCATTTCCCTTGAGAATTTTGAAGGCATCGTTTATTATCTTCGAGCTTTCAGTATATCTGAGAACTTCTTTGCCATTTTTCTTCTTGATTTTTGCATTAGATGTGTTTCCTCCTTGGGAGCTTTTCACTTTTGTCATTGGTGACCTGAAAATCTCACGGAGATGAGCTCCATCTGCATCTCTGGATTTATTCGTTTAGCTGGATAACCAGCCATTGAAGTCTAGAAACTCATATCTTTCAGTTAAGGAGTCTTTTATTTTATATTTGTAGTGTTCTTTTTGGAAATTTTATTAGTCAGCTGTTTGGCGTCTTGTGTTGATTTTCTGCTTTGTTTAATTTATTCTTTTATCTTCTGTTGTCTAATGCTTTGTCTTTTTTTTTCTCACCCAGAGAAATTTTCTCAATCTTATCCTCCAACTCTTGTCTGAATACTTTATGTCAACTGTCATAGTTTTAATTTCGAGGTGCTTTTTCTTGTTCTCTGGTTGTTTCTTTTGTTCCTTTTTTAAAGTAGCATACGGTTCTTGTTCAATGAATGCATTATCGTCTGTTCTCTCTCCTTGGTATGAAGTACTTTCTGTTTAAATACTTTCTTCTATTCTGCATTGTGAGACACCACAAAGTTGGCTAGAAACTGTCTGAATGAAAAGGCCTTAGACTTTACCGAAAGGCAGTGTGTTGGACAATGAGATTTACCTATGGAGATCTACAGATGCTGGAGCTGTGGGTCTTTTCTCTCGGTTAATTCAGTTTCTGTCGAAAAGGGCATTCCAACCTCCTGTCTACCGGTTGGTATCCTGGAGCTGGGACACAAAGAAAAATAGGGCTGGGAGGTTTTACCATTTAGTCTGTGAGTTTTAATTTAATCCCTATTTTTTCAAGTCCAGCCCCTTACTTTTTTTGATCCACTCTGCCTGGACGCCCCAGGTGTACAACCTCTCTGAAGAACATCCCTCAAAATTTCTTCTTTATATGGAGAGTGGTAGTTGTCAGCAGCGTGACGGAAACTTGGGAAATTCTGATACAGATTTTTTAAGTCTCATTCTGCTGCACCTCACCCCGTCTGCCACGTGACCAGTTGCTCCCAACCATTCTGGGGTCCTGCAAGGCCAGTTTACCTGCTTCTAGTTGGTAAGCCCCGCTGAAGTTTGACCTTTCTGTCTTCTGCCAAGTGGTGTACCATTTCTCTGTCCACTTTCTCTCTGGACAGATTGTATTCAAATTACATGTACGCTAGAATTCATGTGAATTTCTTGTGTGTAGGTCTTTTTGGTGACTTTTCAGAGGCTGCAGCAGACACATCTTTAGTCTTTGAAGTCTCAATTACATATATTAATCATTTCAATCATGTGATTACCTATTCCCCCAAAACACATACGTAAACACATATACATGTGCTCATATTCTTCTTCCATCACATGAATGGATGACCATAGTTTATTGGCTAAATCCCTATAATTAGACATTTGAGGTTTTTACATGAATCTTTCTATTACTATATCACTGAGACAAAAATCATCTCATACATAAATCTTTGATTGTGTCTATGATTATTTCTTCTAATTCAAGAAGACAAATAACTGAGTCAAAGTTAATGAAAAATTTAAAGCCCTTTGATATACATTGCTAAAATTGTTATCCCTCACACTCAGAAATATGTTATCGATTTATACTTATAATGCACAATGCTTCCCATTTCCTATGTAACCAAAAAATAAATCTTATTTATTTTTTTATTTTATAATTTGAGAAATAATGTGATATTTCTTAGTGTACAATTATATTTTTAAATTTAAAACTATCCATCTTTTTGCTTTGTTAATCCCTTTTACTGTAATACATAGAAAGAATTTTCTACCCTAAAGCAGATATTTATGTAAATTTTCTTCTTTCCAACTCTACTATAATTAAATAGTAAAAATTTTATATTACTTCATTTTAATCTTAATTCTTTAAGACATCTGGAGTGTAATAATAGCTAAATTGCTTTGAATACTTACTATGTAGCAGACGTTATTTTAAATACATATTTAAACTCATTTGATTAACTTTCAGAAAAGCATTACTATTATCCACATTTTATACATAAGAACACTAGAATTCTTTATGCATGGATTTTTTTTCCTATTTTCCCACAATTTATAATGTTACCTTATCCACTCTGCTATTGTTGGGTACAGTGTTCTAGAAATGTCAATTATGCTGGGAGTATGAAGGTTTTGTCCAAATCTTTTATATTCTCACTGATTGTTTTGTCTGATTGTTCTATCAATTACCAATAGAGGTGTTGTTTAAATTTCCAACCATGCTTGAGGATTTGTCAGTTTTTCACTTTAGTTCTGTCAAGTTTGCTTCCTGTCCTTTGAAGCTCTCTTATAAATTACAAGAACAGTTATAATGTTATATCTTTCTGCATAGCTGACTTCTTATCTGGGTAGTAGGTCTGTTTTTGTCTGTGTTCATCTTTATTGTTCTTAAGTCTATTTTGCCTGTATTCTCTCCAGCCTGAAGGCTGCCTTTAGCTCTTTTTGTATTTGATTACTGCTAGTCGTGAATTCTTCTAGTTTTTTTTTTTATCTGAAATGCTTTCTATTTTACATTCATATGTGAAGTATACTTTTGCTGCATATAGAATTCTTAGTTGAAAATTCTTTGTTGTTGTTTTAACACTTTGAATATGTTTTTTCAATGTATTCCAGGCTCCATTATTCCTGATGAGAAGCCAACAGTTAAACATATCATTATTCTTTTGTGTGTAATGTGTTGTTTTTTTCTTTCTGCTTTCAACATTTTTATTCTCATTTTCTCTCTGTGTGTCTTTCTCTGTGTCCCTCTCTCTGTCTCTGTCTCTCTCTCTCTATTTCTTTCCCTTTGGTAGTACCATTATAACTGTGATATGATTCTCCTTTCTGTCTCCTGCTTCAGGTTCATTGAAATTCCTGGATCTGCAAGTCAATGTGTGTGTATTTTAACCAAATGGGAGGAAGTTGGGAGTTTTATTTCCCCAAATTATTTTTCTCTTTTTTTCTGACTTTTCTTTGTTCCTCTGGAACTCCAATTACATGTATTTTGGAACAATTGGTATTGTCCCAAATTTCTGAAGCTTTGTTCATTTTATTAAATCATCTTTTTCTCTGTTGTTAAGATTGGATGACTTCTATTAATATGTTATCAAGTTCACTGATTTTTTTTTTTTTTTGCCATATCTAAACTTCTGTGGAGTTATTCTAGTGATTTTTTCATTTTAACTTTCAATCATTTTTGTAGTTTTCATTTCTGAGTTCACATTTTTACCAATTGCTTTGAATTTTTTGCCATATTCAACCTCTGGTCTCTTGGAATCACTTTCTGTTTGCTTTCTTTTGTAGAGTATGGCTCACACTCTACTCTTTCTTTGCATATTTACTAACTTTGGTTGAAAACTGGTCATTTTAGGTAATACATTGTAGTGACAACATATACCGTGTTATTCTGAGTGTTGGTGTTTTTTTTCTTCTGGTAGGTAATCAGTTTGCCTAAAGTCAAACTGTACATTTGTCTCCCCATGAAGAGCAGAAACTGATGTCACTGCTCAGTGCTTTCAGTGTCAAGCTGCTGTCTCGCACCCCACCTGGTATCCTCGGGGTATCTTCTGAGTCAAGGATATGGGCAGAGTTTACATGCAGATTTAGTGACATCCTCTCTGTGAATCTCTCACTTCTGTTGCTTCTTTTGTAAGCTGTCACTGCTTTGCCATCCCTGAGCTTTGTCCTCTGAGTCAGACTTCAGCTTTTTGCTTCTTGAGCTGAGCACAGGTTGGAGAATGCACTCAACCAAAAAGGCTATTAACTCTTGAATCTGACCTTTAAAGGGTAGATTTCTCTCTCACCCTGCCTGCTTTTATTTTCTGTTCCCCCCACTGTCCTCACGTGTACTGTGGTGGACAGCCAGGGATTTTGATGGAGTTTGTATTCAGATTTTGTGTCTCACCTTTTCTGGAGCTCTTTTGCTTCTGGAGTTCCCTCCCTAAGTTTCTGGCTGCTTGGCCAGCCTCAGACTCTGTAGGGAGACACCTGGAGCTGAGAAGTCTTCAGGTTTACACGTCTAGAGCTGCAGAGGGTTGAGGGGTCTCCTTAGGCAAAAATTCGCACTCACACTTCATCCCATTATAGTTGCAATCTTTCAAGGATAAAGCTCTCATTTCTGCTTGCATTTAGTCACTCTCTATTTTATACAATAGTGGGTTTTAATAATATTTTTATTCAGTTTTTGTAATTATTATCCTTAGGAGGGTTCATACAACTCTTTCATTCTGCCATTTATGGGGGCTCAGTGAGCCAAGGAGTCAAAAGAAAGATCTCTTGGACTCTCAAGATCTGGTAGTAGTGCTCCTTTATTCAGAGAATAGCATGGAGACAGACCCATGAGCAGTGAAAAGCTGCAGCATGGGGACAGGACCCATGGGCAGTGAAGAGCTGCAGGCATGGGGCCAGGACCCATGGGCAGTGAAAAGCTGCAGGGATGGGGACAGGACCCATGGGCAGTGAAGAGCTGCAGGCATGGGGACAGGACCCATGGGCAGTGAAAAGCTGCAGGGATGGGGACAGGACACATGGGCAGTGAAGAGCTGCAGCATGGGGACAGGACCCATGGGCAGTGAAGGGCTGCAGCATGGGGACAGGACCCACGGGCAGTGAAGAGCTGCAATGTCTTGAGGGTAGGGCTAAATTTATAACGCATAGGTACATGACTTATTTTTACTAGACGAAGGAAAGATGATGTAAAAAGAAATTAAATGGTATCAGTGCAGGTGGGGGTCTGGTCATATAATTTTAGATATGAATCGGGTCATATAGATCATCATGGAGGCCAGGATGCCTTGGGCTTCTCTCCCTGGGGCAGCCTTGATCCACATCATCGTTACCAGAAGCCAGAACACTGTCCTCACAATTTGAAATGTTTTCTCATTAGATACTAAATATTAATATGCATTTGTGTCATTCTTTGGGCTTTCCAGACTATACCAGTCTGATTTAATTATTGTTGTTTTAATATCTAAATATGCAAGTGCCTTTATTTTTTGGTTTTGAAATTGAAATGACAATTCCAATTATTTTTATGTAGGAATATCGTGTGCCTCTTTTTATTCAAGTCTTTCCTGTCAATAAAATTTTGTCATTGTTTTCATAGTCTTTCACATTTTTTGATCATTGTATGTCTTATTTGGAAAGTATATTTGATAATGTTTGTTGCTATTATGAATTGGATCTTTTTAAATCATATTTCATATGCAATTATCCTTGTAACATAAGAAAGATATTAATTTTTTGTCATTTTTATGAACAGCCACCTCAGTGAACTGAATTATTATAATTGGTTTTCAGTTGATTCTCTTGGGTTTTCTCAGTAGGCAGTGATTACCTGGAAATAAGTAATGATAGTTTGTCTTTTTTTATAACACTAGAATCATGTTATTACCTTTCCACTGTAGGCAGGCTTTCTTTTGCTTTATGCTGCACTTGAAGCAGTACTCAACGCTTACTTGCCCCCCCATCCCCACCCAAAAGAAATTCTACTCTGTCATAGTAACATCTTTTATTTCATAGAGGAGCCTTAGGAGATATGAATTGCATATTGCACAATCTTTTACACACACACACATCTCACACATTAGCATTAAACATCCCTTCTTAAAATTGTAATCTAGGCTATCAAATGTAGATTTGCCCCCTCATTCTGATCTTCCTGTGCTCACACTCTTCCTTCTTCCTCACCAGCTCTTGCTCTCCAAATTTCCTCTAAATCTCCTCTGTCCTCAGCACCATTTGACTCATAGGCCACAGAGGTCTCCCTCTGGGGGTGGACAGAAAAGGTGGATCTTCTGCTACCAAGCAAACAAAAACATAAACAACAACAAAATTTTAATCTGTTAAATTTTCCGAGAAAGAATCCTGGAAAAAAGAAAGAATCTCATAAGTTATTCTTCTCTTACTCCTGATAAAAACAGGAATGTCACTAATATTTTACTATTTAGTATGATTTTGGCTTATGGCTTGAGATTGAAATTCTTAATCATGTGAAGAAAGTATGTTTTAATTACTGGCTCACTGAGATTTAAGGAATGTATGTTGACTTTGTCCAATGCAATTTTATTCTCTCTCATAATTTCTTATTTAACTTATGGGTGAGATGCATTATGTGAATATATTTCCCAACATTAAGCAACCTCATATTTTTAGAATATAACTCACTTTGTAATCATGTATTATTTGTTTAAAAAATTGCTCTGTTTTTATATAGTAATGTTTCATTTAGATTTTTTTCATTTATATTTATAAATGAGGTTCATTAAATTTGTCAGCACCTTCCTTTCCTTGCAATCTCCAGATTTTGTATCTGTGTATTTTAGCAAATATCACAAGAATCTCTAGGGAAAAAATAGCTTGTCTTTTTACACTTTGGTTTTCTCTGAGGGAAAAGGAGGTGAACGTATTCATAAGTATGCTTTGGGAGAAGCCAGCTGAAAGAAGAGAAGAAAGGAGAGGGGGGTGTGTGTGGGGGGGGGGGTTGACATTGAGCAAGGTCAAGAATTAATTTTAATACTTATATTTTATAGCCATATGCTGGTATATATTAGCTACAGTGTTATGATTTTTTATCCTAATCTTTCATAATTATTACAGGTTTTTTAAACTAAACTCTTAGGGTTTTTTTTCCTGGAAACATATATGATTACAAAACTCTCTAAGATTTTATTTGTAATTGTGTTTCTGCCAAATTCACATACAAATGTTAACTTCTCTAGATAGTATAAAAATTGGTGACAACCTTAGTCCTTTAAAAATGTATATATTACTTCCTTGTTTTGTAGAGTTTAATGTTGAGGAAAGTGTGAAATCAACCTGAACTTTGTTCCTTTTAGGCAACATACTTTGCTTTAATTTGTTTTGTTGTTTTCTGATGCATCTAAGTTTTCGTAGCATATGAATTCTAATTATTCTCCGAGGAATGGTTGCTAATCTCATTATGTGTTCCACTTGAGATCTGAAAAACCCTTTATATCAGATACTCTGGTTCTTTTGGAGAATAGGTAAGCTTTTATCTATTACAGATTGGTAATTTTTGTCTTGCCTTTGAGAGGCATAGTAGTATAAAGGCTGTACATAGAGCTTGGGCCCTGGAGCCAGACTGAGATGGAAACCTTTCTCTTCCACTTACCCACTGTGTGACTTTGGGCGTGTTTCTGACCCTCAGTTTCCTCGTTTATAAAATGCATGTAGTAATAGAACAGCTGACAGCTTTGCATGAGGTTCAAAAGCGTTGAAGCACTTACGGAGTGCACGGTACGTAGTGGACAGTCAGTGAGTGAGGTATTTTACTGTTTCTCAGTTTGTTTCTGACTATTCTTAAGACTTACTAATCCGCTGGTAATTATACTGCTTCTCATCATTTTAATACATTATGTATTTGCGTTCAAAATTTGCTTTCCGTTGTTGTTCTGTACGTCACTCTGAAATCTCTGCTGCGTATAATTTGTTTGTAATGCTTCTCACGAAGATTAAAATCCTGCTGTTGAATTTTAATGACTTTCCAGTTTTTCTTACATCCACACATTCTCCTCTCAGCCCGCTTTCTTCCAATCTTGGTTGCTCTCTTATTATTATTTCTACCATGCTTTTCTTTTTCCCCATGGAAGTCATGTTTAAATGCATTTCAAGCCCAAAGCATATGCTTTCAAAAATCTATTTCTGTAGCCTCTAGTCGATCCTTCTCAAATGCGCTGCTCCCTCCACATCCTAAGGGCTATGTTCTCCTTCTCTTATGTTGCAGGCTCTGGTTGTCTCCCCCTCCACCTTTTTTTTTTTTTTTTTGGCATGTTTAATTCATGAACAGGGAAAGGAGTATGTAGGCCATGTATGTAGATATTCCTTGGTCCCTTTTCTGTACACCTGACTGTGTGTTGAATCTTCCTCAGTTATCTTTAGCTGGAGAGCTGGTTGATGTAAATTGGTACTAACCCTTTAGTTATTCAACAGAAAGTCAGATTGCAAGAACATCATTTGACCTCACTTCTGCATATGTCCAGCATCTTAAAGCAGCTGCATGAGGTAGTCTCGGGGTTCATAGCAGCCTCAATAAGCAGAAAACTAGTGGGACAGTAGAGGATCACCCAAGGAAGAAGCCTGGGACCCACTAACTAGCATGAAGGGTAAAACAGGCAGAAAAGCAGATACAGAAAATTGCCTAATGGTCTCCTTGATTTCACATAAGAGGAGAAACAGAGATAAAGTTTCTTCTATCAACTGTAAATGTCCATGACCATGCTTCCTGATTCATCCAGGTCAGGCTGGATTATGCCCATCCAGTTAACATACCTATTCACTCTCAAAGTGTCTCTGTTAAATGCTAAGTTATATGTCCCTCCCCCATATCCAGGCTTTCTTCACTCTCCATCAAGCTGCTGAATATCTGAAGAGATAACACAGTGTTGTATTAACTGACTCTCCAATCAAAGATAGATGAAGACGTTTCTAAGCAGTCAGTGTAGCATAAACAGACAATTGGGAAATTGCATGTAACAAAGTACCCTATTTTCCTAGAGTCAATAATAATGTTCTGTGCTAAGGAATTCTGGATCCCAATCAAGTTATCAGTTCATTTTTATTCTTGGTCACGATTAATTTATGAACGCCAGTACCCTTGATTATATTTTTCTCCTCCCAAGAAACAAAGCTTTTGAAAAGGTAAATAAAAAGTATATCATATTGCATGTTTTCTGGAAAATATCTAAATAGTTTGTCCCCTCTCTCACCTCGTCCCTCACTAGTTTATATGGCTCTTCTATGGTCTTTGGGAAGTTATCATTATCCATAATTTCTCCTGACTGTAATCATCTGTGTTTAAGGAAAATCTAAATCTTCCTGGACCTTAGTCGACTCTCTGTAATATGAAGGATTTCAGATAGAGTTGGCTAAATTGCCTTCTAAAAATTTATAAATATATGATTCTCTGTTCCCACAATGTCACTTCTATATTCCCCACTGCAACATTATGGTCATGGACATTTCTTCATAATGAAATGCTATTCTCTTCCCTCTCCTACCAATTAGAGCAATTTCCTTTGAACAAGATGTACTTTCCCATTGCCATGTTCCAGTCAATCACATCCCTCTAAATCTCAGTGAAACCTTGTGTTAAATTTCTCTTCTTGTGTTAAAATTTCAAGGCCATTTATTTCTTATCCATTCTCTGTGCATTTCTTTATAAACATTTGAGGCTACAAATAATATCCCACCCATCTTCTGTATTGATTCCTTCTAGAATAACCAAATATGAGCAACCACCCACTTATGTTTCTATCCATCAATATTTTACAATTTCAGTTTCAATTTCAACTATATATTTTCCATCAGTCAAATTTCCTTTTAAGGTGCCCTTGGCTAAGGGTCTTGACAAAACTTTCTTTACCCTTACACTATTGCTCGTTAGGAGTCCTTAATTTTAGTGTCATGAACCTAATAGAGGAAATGTCCTCTTTTTCTACTCTATGGAACCAATTTTTCAAATCACACATCTTCTCTCTTTTTTCAAAATTATATACTTACACTAGAAAAGATTCAAACAGCACCTCTGCCCTCATGACTCTGAGTTTCCTACAAAGGATTTTGAAGAGACTAGAGACGAGATTCCAGATTTATACCCAAGTAGGTTATGTAATGAAAGCATAGAACTCTCTTGACTGCACAGGGCTCTGATTAATGACAGTCTTTAAACCGAGATTTTTGTTGATTAAAGGCAACTTTTGAAATGCGAGCACTAGTTTCATGTTCCTGGACACCTAAGATGAAAGAAGTCTTCTCTCCTTCAAGACAGAGGGGAGGTAACTTTGCTCACATCATTTTCTTCAGCTTTCTGCATCTCACTGCCCCTTCTCTTCTTTTGTCATTTTCAGTGAAATTTAAACTTCTATTAAAAATTTGAAAAGTACTAGGGGACAAAAATGAACTATAAGGGTCTATCTTCAAAGGACAAAGGCAATGAAAGTTAAGGAAATCAGATGTGTTTAGTATCCTATTTTATGACAACCAAAAATTAGACGAGAGCAAAATGAAAATGAAATAAGGTATTTTTATGAAAATTGGTTAAAATTTTACATGTGAATTCCAACCTGTTATTAAAATTTTCTGAGCCAGACAGAAAATTGAATGCAGATAAGGAACAGCACTCAGTGACAGTGACATTTCCTGACAGAGCAACGCTTTGCATATCCGCAGGTCTAATTATATTCACCCTGACAGCATCAATTTAACCCATTCACGAGAGGAAAGTGCTTCTGATAAGACCAATGATCTAAGCATTCATCTGGATGCCAATCTAGTTTGGCAATATATATTTAAAATGTACAATTAATTTTCAATAGTTAATGTATAAATGATAAACATAATTTCTCATCAATGCTGTAGGAATGGTTAGTGTGAGTGTGTGTGTGTGTAAGTGAAAGTGTGAAGTATCTTCATTTGAAGCCACATATAAAAAGCACATTAAACAATTTGCGTATTCTCTCAGGCACCTTAAAAAATTGTTATAAGTGTAAGCACTTTACCTGAAAGATGATATTTTGCTAATCTCAGCCAAAGCATATACTATCAAAAGTTGGTAATTTTTTTTTTTTAAAGATTTTATTTTTTCCTTTTTCTCCCCAAAGCCCCCCAGTACATAGTTGTGTATTCTTCATTGTGGGTTCTTCTAGTTGTGGCATGTGGGACGCTGCCTCAGCGTGGTCTGATGAGCAGTGCCATGTCCGCGCCCAGGATTCGAACTAACGAAACACTGGGCCGCCTGCAGCGGAGCGCGCGAACTTAACCACTCGGCCACGGGGCCAGCCCCAAAAGTTGGTAATTTTTAGTGGACAGTATCACATCTCTAAGACACAAAACCAAGTAGAGATTATTCAGGCAAAAATACATTGTGTAACCGAAAACATCAAGATTGGATTTAGCGTGATTCAATCAAATTTTCACTTTGACCCTTTACGGCTCCTTCTCCTCAAATGGACATGCTACTCCCCACTGTCCGCCATCTCCCACATACACACGGAGACCTTCCAGGGATCAGATATCCCGTTCTGTGTTTGTGAAGAGTAGGAATTCTGCCAATTCTGCTCTGCCTCAGAAGTGGGACAAATTAAAAGGGAAGATAAAGGGTATGTTTTTGTTTAAAGATAGAATTGGGCAAACAAGAATGCTGGACTCTGAGCATTTCCTTATGGATGTGCTTAATGGAATACTTTACATAAAATTGGTCTTCAGCATCCATCAGCTCGGAGAATGACCGATCTTGTAGCCACTGGATCCCGTATTTACTTGTGACCCAAGTCTATAGCTTAATCAGGCGAGTGGCGAGAGTGGTTTAGGGAATTTGGAGAACAAAAGACAGGCCTTCCAGCTTCTCCTTCCCTTTAGTTCTGGCTCCTTTGGACCCATGTAATGGACAACACCCATATGGGGAGAGGGTAAAGAGGAAGCCCTGCCATCATATTTTGAGTTATTTGTAATTAAATTCTTTACAGCCACTTCCATACAAGTTTATTTGGATGCACATAAAGATCTCTTCCTAAATGTCTGCTTGGGCCGAGATTTCGAATGCTCCGGATTTCAAGCACGGACAGTCAGTTTGTTCATTCTAGCGTTGTTAGCACTGACTGAAAAACTTGACAGTGATTTCAAGTTAGGTCTTGTCCAGTTTTGCCTTTCTGTCTTCTGCTTTAACGTATTAAAATAAGTCTTATTTTAGGCACCTTTTCGTAAAGTGTTGTAACCTTTCATGGGACCTTTGTGACGTCAAGATGGCAGTGTGGGTGGTATCTTAGCAAGACGGTCTTATTAGTATCACATGGTAATGGACCATGGCAAAGTTGACGCCTTTTCCTGGATCAAGTGGTCATGTAAATGTGACATTATTAATTTCCTTACTGTTTATTATATCAGGGTCAGTTAAGAACATCAAATTAGCTATGTGCCCTAGAGGGCATGATTTGTGACTATACGGAGAGAAGGCTCACAGACGAAATGAGATAAAGATATTTCGGCCTGTAGCTATGGAGATGACACAGTTTGGCCTCCTCACTCTTAAGTATAGGTCACCCAATATAAGGTGCAGCTAAAGAAGCTTGCCTGGACGAGGTTCACCGGTCAATTCAGGCAGAGGAAAAGCGAAGGATTATTAGGAAACTCGTAACCAAAAACTTCTTGGACGAACACCTAGAAAACTTTTGCCAAACTTTTGGAAGGCGAATTTTCTCCTGTAAGTTTTTAATCTTCAGTTACAGATGTTTTCAGTCAGGGCTGAGAGAATTTAAAGTCCATGTTGTAGCATTTTGAGGTTAATCTCTATGTTTCAAGCCTATTGATTACATCAGTCTTTATAAAGAAGTCATATTCTGAGAATTTTGCTGTCAGATAGAGAGAGGCAAGAGTATGTTAAAGAAAAGACTTTTATCAGGGAACTTACAATTAATTTCAAGAATTGTAGCTACAAATATGAACAGAGAATATAAAAGTAACTTAAACACATAGTTTTAGTGTAGATAATAATAATACATTTGGCGCAGGAGGAATCAGAGTAGAATCTTAGAGCCTTATTAGTAATACTTGTGTTCTTTTTTGTTTCTTTATATGTGAATTTTTGTTATTTCTGCATATTGCTTATTTTAATTTGTACTGCATATTAATAAATGGCAATAAAGACTCAGTTTACATTTCGCTCAATATTTCTGCTGATATTAATAAACAATGTTCATGCATTCTAAGAATAAACACTGATAAATTTTATAATAAATGGTAAATTATGCTTCAAAAGGAGGTGAGTGGGACATTTATGAGTAATACTGCTTAATTACTGACACAAGTTTGTAGTGGTAGCCACAAAAATTCCATTCATTTATGTAACATTTTATGGTTGTCAAAAATTACTTTATCATATATTCTCCTATTTTATCCTTAAAACAATCTTGTGAAGATTGCATAGCAATTGTCATTATTTTTATTTTATGCAAAACAATAAATGTAGCAAGAGATCCTGAGATGGTGTGGCTGGTGAATGGTGGGTCGAGGATTAGAAACCAGACGCTTAACTATTAATCGAGTGTGCATCAACTGTTCTGGAAAACAGTAAACGGTAGTTGTGTCTATCTGTGTGTGTAATCATAGGAGGGGAATCGTGTATAAAAACTGAAAGGGAGACACACAAGGAGGGGTGAATACAGAAGAGGTTCTCAAATCTGTAAGAATGCTCAAGGCAAGAAAGTAGAGAGAAAGCATTCTGTAACATTCTAAAGGAAACACATATTTCCAACTAGGGTTTGGAGGAAATCGTCAGAAGAGTGAAAGAATCAGAGATTAAAATTAGTAGGTAACAAAGAGGAAGATGCCGTCTTCAACTGCAAAGGATGTGCAGTCTTTAGACCTGGACCAGAGAGGCGTCTCCTGAGCCGGGAATCCGTGTGCCCACAGGAGCCCATGCCCTGCCTTCTGCTCAGGCTCCTAATTCCCAACCAGATGCTCCCAGCACATTTGAGGACAGGCTCTTGCCTCTTCCCTGGGTTCACTTTCCCTGGGGTGGCTGCTTGCAGGTGAGAGGCTGTGGACAGACCTCGGATGTGAGGGTTGAGGTGTTCATACTTATGTGTGTGGTTGGCTGTCTGGTGCAGACAGATCATGGGGTGGAAAGAAGCCATACCACTCCGATGGGCCCAGAAATTCTAAATTTGAACCAGGCTTTTCAGGATGTTTTAAAGGTATATTTGAGAAGGTAGGGGGTTAACGTACTTTGACAGTGTGTCAGCGGCATTTAACATTTACGTGTTGAGTTGTGTGGTATGTGGACCTCCAATTGTAATCTTGCATCAGGGTCCAAAAAAGTTAGTGGCACACCTGTTCAGAGAGAATCATCTTTAAACAAAAATTATAAATAAGCAAAGTTAAATGAAAATTGAACATATATATCTTTTATATATATATATAAAAGATACATATATCTAAATAATATTTAAAAAATAAAAAATATATTTTTATATATATAAAAAATATGTACTTTTTAATATATTATATATATATATATATATATAAAACATGTAATCTTGATTGTTCAAAATAAGCTCAAATCGCCAGGTCCAAATATATCAGGTGTTTCAGCTTCCAGCTGTGATTGTGATTGCTTAAACTGAAATTTATTTTTTAGGAATCACTTAAACAAAGAGATGTCAGGAGAGTGGAGCTGGGAAAATAGGTTTGTTATTTCAAAGAAAATAAAGTGAGGGGCCGGCCCAGTAGTGCAGTGGTTAAATTCGTATGTTCCGCTTCTCCGCGGCCCGGAGTTTGCCGGTTTGGATCCCTGGTGCGGACATGGCACCACTTGGCAAGCCGTGCTGTTGGAGGCGTCCCACATATAAAGTAGAGGAAGATGGGCATGGATGTTAGCTCAGGGCCAATCTCCCTTAGCAAAAAGAGTAGGACTGGCGGCAGATGTTAGCTCAGGGCTAATCTTCCTCAAAAAAAACAGAAAAGAAAAGAAAAGAAAGTGAATGTCAAAAATTCTAGACAATTACTGATCTCTGGAGATATTCTTTTTTTTTTATTTGCAGTAAAATTGGATTATAACATTATATAGCTTTGGGATATACATCGTAATATAGTTCGAATTCTGTGTAGATTATCTCATGTTCACCACCCAAAAACTAATTATAGTCCATCACCACACATGTGAACCTAATCACCCCTTTTGCCCTCCCCACCCCCCATGGTAACCACCAATCCAATCTCCATTGCTATGTGTTTGTTTGTCGTTGTTTTTATCTTCTACTTATGAGTGAGATCATACGGTATTTGACGTCTCCCTCTGACTAATTTCACTCAGCAAAATACCCTCAGGGTCCATCCATGTTGTCACAAATGGCCAGATTTCGTCATTTCTTGTGGCTGAGTAGTGTTCCATTGTGTATAAATACCACACCATCTTTATCCATTCGTCCCTTGGTGGGCACCTAGGTTGCTTCCAAGTCTTGGCTATTGTGTATAATGCCGCAATGAACATAGGGGTGCAAGTATCTTTATGCTTTTGTGTTTTCAAGTTCTTTGGATAAATACCCAGCAGTGGGATAGCTGGATCATATGGTAGATCTATTCTTAATTTTCTGAGGATACCACATACTGCTTTCCATAGTGGCTGCACTAGTTTGCACTCCCACCAGCAGTGTACAAGGGTTCCCTTCTCTCCACATCCTCTCCAACATTTGTTGTTTCCTGTCTCGTTAATTATAGCCATTCTGACCGGAGTGAGGTGATACCTCAGGGTAGTTTTGATTTGCATTTCCCTGATAGTTAATGATGTTGAGCATCCTTTCATGTGCCTGTTGGCCACCCATATGTCTTCTTTGGAGAAATCTCTGTTCAGATCTTTTGCCCATTTTTTAATTGGGTTGTTAGTTTTTTTGTTGTTGAGCTGTATGAGTTCTTTGTATATTTTGGATATTAACCCCTTATCTGATATGTGGTTTGCAAATATCTTCTCCCAGTTGTTAGGTTGTCTTTTCCTTTTGTTGATGGTTTCCTTCGCTGTGCAGAAGCTTTTTAGTTTGATGTAGTCCCATTTGTTCATTTTTTCTTTTGTTTCTCTTGCTAGGTCAGACATGGTACTTGAAAAAATGCTACAAATACCGATGTCAAAGAGTGTACTGCCCATGTTTTCTTCTAGAAGTTTCATGGTTTCGGGTCTTACATTCAAGTCTTTAATCCATTTTGAGTTGATTTTTGTGCATGGTGTAAGGGAATGGTCTACTTTCATTCTTCTGCATGTGACTGTCCAGTTTTCCCAATACCATTTATTGAGGAGACTCTCCTTTCTCCATCGTATGCTCTTGGCTCCCTTGTCAAATATTAGCTGTCCATAAATGTGTGGGTTTATTTCTGGGCTCTCAATTCTGTTCCATTGATCTGTGTGTCTGTTTTTGTGCCAGTACCATGCTGTTTTGGTTACTATGGCTTTGTAGTATATTTTGAAATCAGGGCGTGTGATACCTCCAGCTTTGTTCTTTTTTCTCAGGAATCCTTTCGCTATTCAGGGTCTTTTGTTGTTCCATATAAATTTTAGGGTTCTTTGTTCTATTTCTGTGAAAAATGTTGTTGGAACTTTGATAGGGATTGCGTTGAATCTATAGATTGCTTTAGGAAGTATGGACATTTTAACGATGTTAATTCTTCCAATCTAAGAGCACAGAATATCTTTCCATTTCTTTGTGTCTTCTTCGATTTCTTTCAACAATGTTTTATAGTTTTCGGTATACAGATCTTTCACCTCTTTGGTTAAGTTTATTCCTAGGTATTTTATTCTTTTTGTTGCAGTTGTAAATGGGATTGTATTCTTAATTTCTCTTTCTGCTACTTCGTTGTTAGTGTATAGAAACACAACCGGTTTTTGTACATTGATTTTGTATCCCGTGACTTGACTGTATTCCTTTATTGTTTCTAAAACTTTTTTAGTGAATTCTTTAGGGTTTTCTAGATATAAAATCATGTCATCTGCAAAGAGTGACAGTTTCACTTCTTTTCCAATGTGGATCCCTTTTATTTCTTTTTTTTTTTTTTTTTTTTTTTTTTTGCCTGATTGCTCTGGCTAGGACTTCCAATACTATGTTAGATAAGAGTGGTGACAGTGGGCATCCTTGTCTGGTTCCTGTTCTTAGGGGGATAGCTTTCAGTTTTTCTTCTGGAGATCTTCTTGATTGAACTCTTGAACAAGTTCCCTGGGGCACTTAGAAAATAAAGCAGTAACCAATAATGGTTTGCTAGTGTTCTCAGGGCAAAGATTACGAGAAATGAAATTAATCTTCCTTTATTTGAGGGCTTGCTAGAGTGGTTCATTTAACATAAATTCTGCAAGGTAGTTGGGACAGCTTCTCATGATATTCTGTCATGGATAAATGAAAAAAATTATGCAGGATGATAGTAAAGATAAGAGGATTTGTATCTGCTTGAACAACCCAATTAGTGAGTTCATTAACAGTGGGCCATTGAACTCAGAGATTTAATCTGATCTCCGTTTTTATTGACAGCATAGACTCCGCATACCAAGTTTATGGCTGACTCCAAACTTGGAATAATTAGCCAACCACTTATATCCTTGAAGCCTAACAAGACCGGAATGAGGACCTGAAATTACAAATATGAAATTGACCCCTGGAGCAAGGTGTCTGAATGGTCTAGGGGGCACAGCGCTAGTGTGAAATGGGTGCTGCTTGTGTGCGATTCAGTTTTGTCTTTGGACCTTGCCAAATAAACGTGAAGTTCAGCTATTATGCTAACTTCAGTGTATTTCCAGTCCAGATTCGTTTCGGGATTTTTGTTTTTCTAGAGAAGGAGGAAGAAGGTGTGCACACTGGTTCCTGAGGTGGAGACGATGAAGTGGAGGACGGAAAAGCATCCCTTCTCTAGCTCGCTTGTAGGACTGCATGTGACTCCCCCAGAAAGCAGGGGAGGGAGCAGCAGCTACAAAAGTCTTTTATTTCAAGGAATATAGCTTTATTTCCTTTCTGATTATAAAACTGATTGATAAGTTAATTAGAAACAATATTCTAAACAATAAAGTTAAGTACAAAGAATAAAGTGGAAAATATTTCATGAAATCTCGTTCTCCAGAGATACCCATGGATGACATTTGATGATCAGCTTTCAAGACATCTCTCCGCATACGTTATGTGAGTGTGATCATTTTGTGCCTGCTGTTCAGAAGCCTAGGCCATTTTGGGGGAAAAGCCCTGGTGAAACTTAGGACAGGATCCCTTTCACTTTGGGTCCCAGATTCCAAAGTTTATCAAGTTGCAAAGCAGTGGCAAGAAGGAAACAGCCTTTTGCTGAAGGGCAAGAGCATCAGAGGAATGCTTCATCCAAACGGCTTGCAAGAAGCGACTGCAATCTGCACAAGACCAAGGAGATGGCAGATTTGCACCAGAAAATGTGTGCAAGACTCCGCACCAGGAGTGTGGGGGATGCTTCTCTGAATGTGACTGTGTTGGGGTTGAAGTCTAGTGTGTCTTTACTTGGGGGGCAGTGTTTGGAGATGGAAGATTAATGTTAATGTTATTTGTACCCAGAGGCTGTGTCACCTGCCATATTTTGATTTTACTACTAAGAGCTTGCTGTGGCCCCAGACTCTGATGGGGAATGCTTTCCCTGGCAAATGAGGCTAGACCGTGTGGACTGCATAAGCTCCTGTTCTTAGACTAAAAGCTGACCTCAGCAGAGGGGCCATGCTGACTGCTGTCCCCTTCACCCACCTTGGTTCCCACTGGCCTTCTGATGGGAAAGAACAGTTCTGAGAGGACAGGAAGAGAAGAGGATGGGAGGAAGGTGTGTCCTGAGGAGCAGAAGGGTACCGAGGCACCTCTTACTACACCAGCCACATGAAGGACAAGTTCCCAGAAAGAAAGCAAACCAGGAAGAGGGAACCCAAGGTCAATGTGCCTCACAGGAGTCCTGAGGTCGCCAGGCCCTGGTACTGTGGTTCACCAGGGCCCCTGGTTTAACCTGCCTTAGAGTAGGTGCCTATGAGAGGTGGAAGGGCATAGAAGTCAAAAAGCAAACCTTGGATGTCCTTGCTGGTTAAATGTTGGAACTAACGGTAAAGCGCACCAGGTCGTCATCTCATTATTCCTTTATTTTCATTCTTTTAAAATGACATTTTAATCCAGGCACTAAATAAATGCTAAGTACTGATTTATCTTCCTTAACCCCCACAACTCTTTGGGGATTATTATTCCCATTGTCCTGGAGGAAATGGAGACTTAGAAGATTGAAGGCACTGGCCCAGTCACACAGCGCTAAGAGGCAGCCCTGGGACGTGAACTCAGGCAGTCGAGGACCCTGCAGCCCGCGACGCCCTCTGCGCCCGTCTCTCCTCCCACCCTCCCGACAGTTTTATTTAAGCTCCACTTAAATACACTAGTTGAAATAGTAGGGGGTTTGTACTTGTTGTACCTAAAATTGACTCTTCAGAGAAGATAGAATAAAATGGCTTTGTATTTCTATTTCAGTTCTCAAGAATTTCAGATTTTAAAAGCAGATACTAAAAGAAAGTGATTGCTCTCAGGAATTCAATCATTCTCAGAGATTATAATCACATTGACTTACTTTATATATATATAAATTTGTATATTCTAAGATTTTTTAATTTGGAAGCTAAAAATCTAATTTTGTGTTATGTAAAGACTATGAACATATATATACAAACCTTTGAGGTGAAAAATCTAACTATGTATAACATACAGTGTACGTGTGTATATACATGAGTATGTCCGTAATACATAATCTTAGAATATTATTTTACTGCAGGTTTGTATTTTAACAAAACGTACATTCAAATGAAGACACAGATACAACTTCTTTGGCATGTTTATACATCAAATCTTTAAATTACTGAAGTTTGAAAATAACTTGAATAATTCATTCATTAAACTCAATTTTCAGACTAATTTATTCATTCAAACCCACACTCGTTTTCCAAAGTTTAAAAATGTTCATGGGCAAATTCAGGTATAGCTGGCATTTTATCTTCGCTTTGAAAGTATAGTTGATCATTCATTGGATATTTTCCACAATTACGGAAACAAATAGAAACCAAATTAAAACCTAACGAGAGATGTTTTCTCACCACTCTCTCCCACTTTGGATGTCTGTTTAATGGGATTTCAAGAGCTATAAATCTAGCCCTTTAGAGAAGTGGGTGGAAGTTTTCCTTTATCTGAACTGTGGCTTTATTTCTCATGTAAAATGCCCAAACAGATGGGAGAGTGAGCCATCCTCCCTACGTGTTATGGATGTTGATTGTTTTCTTTGAAAAAATGGAAGGTTAATTCTTCTGCTGAGTCCACAGAACAGCTTCTGCTGAGAAATGAAACTCATTTTCAGTAGCTTAGAGTTGGAAACAAAACTCTTGCCGAGATATTCCTTAGGCCTTTACAAGTAGAATCAAGGTGTAGTTCAAGTGAACCAGGTGTGTGGATCTTTACAGACTGCATGAGTATTTTCATAGTTTACCCAAGGAATGTGGCGAATAGTCATTTCCTGTATACAATTTAAAAGTCTTCCTTTGGAAGCTCAGGAGATAAGTAGCATGGTTTTAAAAGAATTTTGACATTTTGTCTGGTAAGTTAGTATTCCATATTGCAAATATTGATAATAAAATAAACCCATTCATCTTTTATTTACACCAAAGAATACATTTTATGAAATTCAGAAGCATGAAATGGTTTCCCTTGACGGTTCACTTTCGCTTTCCTTGCATATGTTAATAGTAGAAAGAATAAGAGAGATAATGACACTTGAGGATAGTTAAACACTTAATTTTCATAAGTAATTTAGCTCGCTTCATTCAAAAGAATTTTCTGCTGGAGATAACTTATTTGAGTCATTTGTTTTAATCCCAAGAGAAGGACTTCTGCGTTGGTAACAAACTGAAGTTGTGAAAGATCAGGTTCATGACTGTCCTAAGAAGATATGAGCTGCTCTAGGCTAAACCCCCCACCATTGCACACTATGACATTCTCTCCTCACCAGCAGACCTCCTGTTCCTCTGCTCCACCCAGACCGGAAATGACTGAGGCAAGATCTGATCTAGTGCGACTTTCAAAATAAATTCATCTCTCTGCCTAGGAAAAGAAGAGCTCGACCAAGCTTTTTAAATTTGTGGCAAATTTGCAAATAAAATTATAGCTAGCAGTGTTAATAATCTAGTACAAAAACAGGTGGAAGATGTTGGAGAGCAAGAAACTCATTTTAACTGAGAATCAACTAGGTAACAGACATAAGAATGTACACATCATCCCACTTTTCACTCCAAAACGATACTGTGATAGAAATATCCCAAATGCCTGTTTCATATGTAGGAACATCCTAGAGAGAGAAATTAAAGAATCTGCTCAAGGGGGCCGGCCCCATGGCCAGGAGGTTTAGTTCCTGCTCTCTGCTTGGGTGGCCCAGGGTTTGGCTCGTTCAGATCCTGGATGAGGACCTAGCACCATTCATCAGGCCATGCTGAGGCTGTGTCCCACACAGCAGAACTAGGACCTACAACTCAAATATACAGCTATGTACTGGGGGGCTTTGGGGGGAAGGAAAAAAAGAAGATTGGCCACAGATGTTATCTCAGGTGCCAATCTTTAAGGAAAATAGTAATAATAATGTGCTCAAGGGCAAACAACTGTTCACTCCAGGGCACTTTGACTTGTAAGCCTGTGCTCTTTCTGAAGTTCTGCACAGACTTTCCTTACCATGATAATGGTTCTTGATCTTTTTTAAAGAATCACGATCAAGAATGAGGCTTAGAGTCATTGTTTCCCTTCTGGATTTAACAAGTTTACATGTATACTTGTCAATCCTAACGGTGATGAATTAGAGTTGGTTGTTTCTACCAAAACAAAGCCCAGTTTTGGTAATGATTCTGGTTTAAATGTTTAGATGTCTTTCTGGTTTTATCCATAATTAACCTGGTTTTCTAACCTGTGTGTTAACGATTAAATTGAGTTAAATTGTAAGGAAAGGAAGTACTATGGGCCTAGGTAACTGAGTAAATGACTCTCCAGGGAGCAGATTCACTTCCACACCTCCCAGGGGACAACTGTGGGGATGTTTCTGCAGCATCGCTATTATTATATGTAAAAGGATGAAAATGGTCTACATAGAACAATTATTGATATTTAAGGTTTATTTCATTAAAGTGTATTAACTTTCATTTGGAAATATTTTCCTCCCCTGAGCTTATAATTTTTAAAGATAAATAATTTTGTTAATACTTCCCCCTCCAAAACACTTCCTTTTCTTTTTCTTTTCTTTTCTCCCTCACTCCCTTCCTTCTGTTTTTCTCGTGCCCTCCCTCCCTCTGTCCTTGTTTTTTTCCTTCCTTTTTTCCTTCCTTCCTTCCTCATTCCTTCTTTTCTTTCTCCTTTTTTTTTCCCTAAAAGCTCCTATTAACTCAGTCCATAACAACATGTTCTGCATTAGGTAGACATGACCATGAGTATACTGACCAGCGTGTAAGTGTGTTGTTTGCTTGTTTGTTTTAAAAGATTTTTACTTCTCAGTTAATTTAAGCACTGGCTTTGCGCTAGTTCATTCATTCAACAGGTTTTGTTCTTATGGCTGTGATATAATGCGATATACTGAGTTCTGTAATAGAGCTGTGGACCACAGTATGAGAACCCAGGGGAATAAGTAATGAACCTGGCCTGCAGGACTGAAAAAGACTTCACCAAGGAACCTGAGGGTGAATCAATTATAATGACTGTTTTACATTCAACATTCAACATTTCCTACTTTTATGAAATATAAAATGGTTACTTTTTAATAAATCCAAAGAATGTTTGGATGCATTTGTTTATGACTTTTTATAACTTTACACATTTCGTAGACACCAAGTTCTAAATCTCTTCTTACCTGTTATAAAAGCAGGTTCCCCATTGGTTACACCTGTCAATTATCTTAGAAAATACATTGTTAATGTCTTAATATTTAATATATAGACATTAGTAACTGACCTACTACTTTCAAAGAAATGAGTGAAAAGTACATTAAATAGGGGGCTGCCCCCGTGGCTGAGTGGTTAAGTTTGCGTGCTCTGCTGCAGGCAGCCCAGTGTTTGATTGGTTCGAATCCTGGGCACGGACATGGCACCGCTCATCGAGCCATGCTGAGGTGGCATCCCACATGCCACAACTGGAAGGACCCACAACAAAGAATGTGCAACTATGTACCTGGGGCCTTTGGGGAGTAAAAGGAAAAAATAAAATCTTAAAAGAAAGAAGTTTCCACTGCCATTAAAAAAAAAAGTACATTAAATGTATAGTCTAAAGTTTGACTTAAACTTTAATTTTTTTTTAATATTTCTTCTTGTGTATAGATAGATGGCTTCCATGGAGTAAAGTTAGAAGATTTTTTAAATAGAATAATATTACTAGATTTTATCAACAAACAATTTTTTTTCACAAATTGCATTTAACAGTTTAATTTCTGTTGAAGATATTTCTGTCTTGTTTTTGATAGAAACCCTAGAGAGAGAGAGAGAGACAGATCATCAGATCGCAGGTAGATTTTTCTGTTCCCTTACTAGCAAACTTGCTTTTCTTGCCTGAAATGCTTCCATCAGGCATGACCCCTTGGATGGCTCTAAAACCTCATATACTTATGCTCATACCATGATGTCACAGGACACTTGTTTTCAGTCCTAGACTGCGATGTCACAGATGCCAAAGTCGGACTGAGTCCTCCGCTGTGGCTGCTGTCACAGCCAAGGGTGGGGCAACTGTGGAAGGCAGCAAGGATCCACAGGTCCTACTCTGACTAATGTAACCTTTTTACTCTCCTGGTTATCCCATTCTTGTTGTGGCTTTTCCACAAGGCATACCACGCACAGGGAACAGCATCATTAGAGGCAAGGAGGCCTGAAAGTTCCTGGCGTGTCTAAGACACTGCTACTCCTTCAGTGTTGCTTAAGAAAGGAGAACAGAGGGAGAAGGCAGAGGCCAGTCTGTGCAGTTCTGAATACCGTGCTAAGGAATTTTGGACTTAATCTTATTGTTCAAAGCAAAAGAAGAGAACCAAACCAAAGAAAGCTTTCTGTGTAAGAGCTTCTGAACTAGGAGTGGTAAGATTATGGTTGTGGAGAACAATATAACTTTTCTTTTAACAGCCCAATAAAATGATCTGGATCAGCCACCCCTCCTTCACCCACTGTGTCTAAGGAAGATGCTTATATTACCTTCATCAATTCTTGATCCAGTATCCTGATCTTGCTGAATTCTTGACCTCTGCTCTGCATCTTTCTGTCTAAAATGACTTTTTCCCTTGTGTTGCTTTGTTCCTCACTGGAAACCACCCAAATTCCAAGGCAATAGTGTGCATCTGACATTTACTGAAGGCTCTGAAAACTGAACAGATAATTCAAACAACAACTTTGAGTTGAATATTATGCATCACTATTCTAAAATCCATCAGTCTTGCCTCTGGAGGAGTTTTCTCTTGGCCATCTCTCTCCATTTTCTTGAGACTGGCCATTGATCCAGGTCAACTTTCCTGTCTTTTCAGGTTGCCATTCTTCAATTCTGAATGCCTTTAATTTCTTAAGCAGAGCCATTGGACTCTCTACCCATTATTGCTTCCCCAAATTACAGCTAAGTGCTCTTTACACAGCCAAAATTGCATTAAATGGCTTGGGTAAGCAAGGACCATCCATTTAGAGTCTCCAGTCTCTAGTAGCACAAATGGAACAAATGTACTACACATATAGGGAAATGTAATAATTGATAGAGGTGGTTTTACAGATTAGTTTGGAAAAGATGGGCTCTTCAATAGAGTTAAGGCAAGTGACGATGCATATGAAAAAAAATAAAAATCTCTCCCTTGTTTATGCCATATGCAAAAATCAATTCTGGATGAATCAAATTCTTAAGAGAGAAAGACAAATATTTTAAATTCTTAGATGAATACATAGAAGATTATCTTTATGACCTTGGTGTATGGAAATATTTCACAAAGAAAACAACAGAAAATGTACGCATAAAGGAATATATTAACAAAACCAAATATAGCAAATTTAAGACCTCTTGTTCATGAAGAAACACTATTGGAAAACTGGAGAAGATATTTGCCACATATATAGCTGACAACAGATTGGTATTCATAATAATATTAAAAACCTCTGCAAAAGAATAGGGAAAAGCAAATAAGCCACAATATAGACAAAAGAAATAAATAGGCATTTCACTGAAGGAAAACACAACTGGGCAATGAATATGTGAAAAGATGCTCAGCTAGTAATAAGTAATTAGGTTAGTAATAAGGGGAATGCAAATTAAGACTCCAATAATATAAACCTTTTAGTCTAATTTTAAAAATATAGCAACCTCAAGCATCTATAAAGGTGTGGAGCAATTAGAACCCCTACACTACTAGTGAGAGTATAAATTGGTACAAACAATTTGAAACAGATTTTCTTATTTTCATGTAAAATGCACAGATAACAGGTCATGGAGAAATTTGCACATCTGTACAGGCAGGCACCTACAAGAATGTTTATAGCTGCACTGTTTGCAATAGCAAAGGACTAGAAACAAACAAGAGAATGGACTCTGTGGACATGACCTGGATATTTAGTGAAAAAAACAATATCAGAAAATCTGTTACCTTGTGATGCAATTTTTATAAAGCTCAAAATGAGCAAAATCAAACAATATTTGTTTACATACAAACATAGGTGAAATAATACATGGCTGAATACAATGTAGAAAGGCAAGGGAATATAGAAACAATCCTAGAGGGTAACCACAGAGCAGTCTACAGGGAGCTGCAATTGCGTTGGGAAAGTTGTCTTTTTCAAACTGAAAGGTAGCTTCACCCTGTCGGAGTCGCTGTGATGTTTAGTAACTACATTTATGTTATATATGTCATAGTCTGACACAATTATTCTTCCTCTGGTTTCCCAAAGAACACTGTGCACCTCACAGCACCCCAGGGAGCGAGAGGAGGCAGGTGACATAATTTAATCCTCTCCTGGTCTTACAACCCTTTGCCCCTAGCATAGCTCTTGTTCTCTGTGGTTGTTTACGATCTGTTTGTTTAAAACGCTAATGATGAGAAATGTGAAGGCAGCAAGAAAATCCTATTGGGAAATCATTTCTAAATAAAGCAAATTTAACCACACTATTTTATTATTATAATTCCTAGTTTTGCCGGATTATTTTCTTGCCTTGTACAAGACAAACTAAAAGATTATAAAACCATTTTGGTCAACCACTTAAGGAGGTGATAAAGTAAACATTCTAAGTTTTAAATTTCATATTAAGCAATATCATTGCTGTGTCCTAAGAGACAATAAAAAAAGATTTCCAGCCATGTTATATTCATTCTGTGTTTAAAAATATAGCAGAATGTGTATTTTTTTCCTCTAAAAAAAAAAGAAAATCTCACTTAGGAAAAAGTAATTAAGATTCAACTTATTCAGTGGGTTTCTTGCTAGACTTGTTCCTGTTGGCTGGAAATCTTCATTGACAATGAGCAATTAAAAATATTAAATTCAGTCAGTGCTGTGGATTACGTTTCTGGGACATGGCAGAGTTGACAGCATAGAGGTACTTTACACGAGTAAGATAATGACGTGGGCTCACTCAAAGGAAAGCCCAGCTTTTGGGATATAATTCCCAGTACACAGTTCTTAAGGAGGGTGAAGGGTGGGTCTGATGATATTACATAAGTATCCAGAAAAAACTCAAAATTGCAAGGAAATAAGAATGAGAACATCTGGCTGCATTGAAAGGTGAATTTACAATTGACGATGTGCGTTGCTGAAAAAATAGGAAATGTCCCCTTTCTTAACACAACAGTTTAGCTAGATGTTAACTGCTAGATTTAGCAAAACTCCTGGAGAAAGCAGATGTAAAACTGTGTATTCCTTGTTAATTTTAATAATCCCATCATCATCTAAAGTCTTGTTTTTAGTGAAGTATATCTCTGCTTTAGTTAACCAGGATCTTACAATTTTCTTCTGAAAAAGCCAGAGTGTGGTTAAAAAGCCAGGATTCTAGACTGAACCTTCCGTTTGACTGTCTGCTCCACCCATCATGACCTATGTGGTCTTGGGCAAGTGACTCAAGCTTTCCCAGCCTCCATTTTATCATCTGTAAAACGGCATGTAGAAAACGGTTAAGCGGTCTCAGTTACGATATTCAGCCTGCACTTGCAGTAACGTTACCATCTCATCTGAAATTTTAGTGGATCTGTTAACAAACAATTTCTTGTATAGTTAGAAAACCATAATAAGCAATTACATTTTATTGTTGATCATGATTCAGCAACTATTTGTTGAGTAGCTACTACAAGTCAGGCACTAAACATGAATAAAATCGGATAATCTGCAAGGTTTCTTATAGTTCAGATCTAAGTCAATATGAAGCATTTAGTGCTGAATTTTGGTATAGAAATTATTGTATTTTCATAAAAAGTACTGTACTTAGGGAGAATTTCATCATTTCCTATGGAAAAAGATTAAAACAAAGAATAAAATCACCCTGTCTATATACCACTCCTAGAATTCATCTCTGAGTCATTGTTAAGTAATGTATCAATCTTAAGTATCAGAAACTTCGCCTTTAGAGAGCTTTCCTTCTGTTTTCGTGATTGATAGGACTAGTGCTTTGAAAGTGTTTTAACCAACCAGCTAACCAACAAGCCTCTAAAAAGCTGAGTCCACGTCCTACTTACATTCGTATATTCAGATGTTATCTCCATCTCGTGTGTGTAGGAGGTGCACAATAAATATCGATGGGACTAAATTAGAATAGTGTTTGAAGATCCTTAAAAACTAAATCTATTTAAAATTTGCATAAAAGGCAGTGTTTTCTGACCATTTGATTGATGATTAATTGATTGCTTCATTCATTGATTTCACAAATGTTAAGCGAGAATCTACTATTTGTCAACCGTTGTGTCCTGTGTAAGACAAGTAGGTCCTTGTTCTCATGGAGTCTACATTTCAATGTAAACAAATAAGCAAACATAGAAGGTAATTCCAGATGATGATAAGGAATAAGAAGAGACTAAACAGGGCTGGGGGTAGAGGATGACAACATTACGAAAGGTGGTGGGGAAGGTCTCTGAGGAAGAGAGATTTTAGCTGAGACCTTAGAGTTGAAAAACAGTGCAGATGAGGAACTACAGACTTGCAACCAGAGGAAACAGCTGAGGAATGGTCCTGAAGTGGGACTAAGCTTGTCGTTGAAAAAAGAGAGAAAAATCAGTGTTGCCGGCTTTTAAGGCACAAGGAGACAAAGTTCTAAGAGAGGAAGTCAAAGAAATCAGTAGAAGCAGATCATGAAGCACCTTCTTGTTCATATCAGACAGAGTTTGGATTTTATTCTAAGTGCCAGGGGAATCCCTTTCAGGTCTTTAGGGAACAACTTGATCTAATTTAAGTCTTTCAAACATATATTTGGTGGTTGTGCAGAGAAAGGATTATAGGAAAACAAGGATGGAGGTGGGCCAAAATAAGAAATCAAGAAGTGAAGCTAGTTTAGAATAGGAACGCTGGAGATGGACAAAAGTAGATGGGTATGTGATATACCTGAACACGCAATGGAGCAGATGTGGAAGGTGAAAGGAGGAGAAGAATCAAGAATGGTTTGGGGCTTAAACAACTAGGTAGATGACAATAGCATCACCCAAAATAGAGAATGATAGAAGAAGAATGGCAGCAGAGAGCAAGTCAAAACTTCTACTCTTGACATGCTAAACTTGCGATGCCTCTTAGCCAAGAAGAGATGTCAAACAGACAGAGTTTGGGGGAGAGGTCAGGCTTCTAGATATTCATTTATGAGTTATCATCTTATAGATGCCACATAAAGGAAAAGGATTGGAGTAAATCACTTGCATGACGTCCTTTTTAGGACTTGGTGCTTTGAAATTCTGGAATCTGTGCTCGTGTTTTTGGTAAGTTAGCAAATTATTCAGTAATTCAGTAATACTGAATGCTCACCATATGGCAGATACTGGTGACGTAGCAGTGAACAGGACAAAGCCCTCTGCTCTCAAAGAGCTTCGATTCTCTTGAGGAAGGTGGTAAACAAATAATAACTAAGTATAAAACATAATGCTTGTATGCTAAAGAACAATGAGGAGAAGGGCAGAGTGACAGGAACGTCCTTTCTGAAGAGGTGACATTACTGATGTGGGCAGATACAGATCACAGATAGTTCTAATGTTTTACGTTTGTCACCAGTACAAGATCCTCTAACTCTCCGAGGCAAAAGCAAAGATAACTTCAGGTTCCTTCCTAAGAAGTTGGCGTTACCTGGATTTATAAGTGATTCATTTGCTATTTTCTGTTAAATATGAGGTCAATTCAGGAGTAGACTTTGACAAAGTCTAAAAATAGTAAGATAATTTTGACACATATATGAATTAAGGTCTACCCTATAAAATATCCCCTTATTAACTAATAATCTCTCCTTATGAATTTTCATTTTACCAGCATTCCTCCCAAAACTAGCCCTTTTAGCTTCCACAGTACTTATTTGTGTGCATTTATAAGCTCCCTTCTTAGATTATAATCTTCACAAAAGGAGAATCCATGTCCAATTCATATCTGTATGCTTAAGACATCTAGAATAGCATCCAGTATATGGTAGCTACTCAATGAATGAATGAACTATATAAATTATGAGAGTTCTCTAAGCAGGTTACATTTTTATTTTATTTTTAATTGTTAGGCACAGATAGTTATAAGGAGAGTTACCGTTGTTTAAATATCATTGTGGGTTTTTCTCTTACTATTTTTTTTTTTTTAAAGATTGGCACCTGAGCTAACAACTGTTGCCAATCTTCTTTTTTTTGTTTGTTTTCTGCTTTTATCTTCCCAAACCCCCCGTACATAGTTGTATATCTTAGTTGCAGGTCCTTCTAGTTGTGGGATGTGGGACGCCACCTCAACGTGGCCTGATGAGCAGTGCCGTACCGTGTCCGCACCCAGGATCCGAACCCTGGGCCGGTGTAGCGGAGTGCGAGTGCTTAACCACTCAGCCATGGAGCCAGCCCCTCTCTTACTATTTTTAATCTACCTATAATCTTTCATCTGTAATAATATCAACCAGCAAAGCAGAAGAGGTGTTTTAATAAAAGATTCTAAGTGAAGATTCTTGAGGAGTTGATGGGTTGGGGTTCAGCATGTATAAGGCTCACCTGGGGAGCTTTTTCAGCCTTTCCAAGCTCCTCTTCTCTCCTCCCTCAGCAAAAAGATAACAGATACTGCTTTTAGTATACATACTTTGAAAGAGCTACACCTCATCTCATTGAGTTTCTTGACTTTCCTGAACCACTGCTCCTGATAGAAACATTCCCTCCGATTCAAGTGCCTTGGGTCTGAAAGAAAAATGTTGAGAGACTCTATCATAAATAATGTTTAAATAACTGATTTATTTTTCAGAGTTATTGTTAGTTCCAGGTGGCAGTTGAATAAATAGTAGTACCATGGTAAATAAGCTGAATGAATTTTAGAAAATTGTCTCTGCCAGAGAAGAATGTGTTGGAGCCCAGTAATTGGTCAAGTACTTTTTACCGTGTTCTCTTGGTAACGTCAATGTTATCTTCACAAGATAAACCATTCCTAGAGCAATAAACATGATGTGTTAGAATTAACAGCCGATAAAATGGGAGCCAGCAGAGTGCAGCCAACTGTGAGTGTGAAGACAGCCACACTATTTGCATTCCATCTTTCTTGTAAAGACTTGCTGGGCGCCCACACATCTAACATCATGGGAACACATGAACAGTGAATTAAAAATTGCAATATATTAAGCTTCAGAAATGAGGTGGAAGTAGAACTAACTTTTGTGCATCTTGAAAAAATAATGTTGGTTCACAGCTTGCTCCAACTTTTTTTTTTTTTTTTAAGATTGTGTGGTTAATGGAGCACTTGCTTTTTGTTCAAACTTTTCCCCTTTTCACTGTGTGGTTGACGTTCCATCCCCGAGTTCCCTGGGGCAGAGCACTGGAATGTAAACACTTAGGGGTACCTTGTCAGAATGGCATATTCTATTAAAGATTATTGTTTCCCAGGACTTCTAAGGCCTAAAAGGTATTAAATGTTAAATAAGATTTGTTGTTAATAATTCAGTGATGATTCATATCACTCAAAGCACTAAAGACTTGACCTGAAATTTTACTTGCAGAAGTAAAGTAGTCAGATCCATTCTTAACTGTCAGCTACGATGCTTTACCACATGAGTCCTTTCCTGTGTGGATAGAACGCCCCTTGTAACGTGAGGAATTAAAACCAAGGACGAGGTCAGCAATGGGCTCTGGGAAATATATCCACACTCTGTGCTTAACCAACAGGTTGATCAAAGATTTTTCTGTTCATTCCGTTTGACGTTGCACATTAGTATGAATCTTTCTCCAGATATCCACAGCCATTTCCCGCAGGGGTAAGTGGACAGCAATAGGCCTTGTGCTTTATTTCTTATCCTTTAAAAGTGATACTGTCATCTTTTCTCTCACGACATTCAAGTCCTGGGGAATTGTTCAACAATGCAGTAGAATGATTTAAAGACTGGAAGAACTTTAGCTCATCCTAAAGCCTTAGGCTGAGAGGAGAGTCTTAATTGTTTTGTTGTGTTTAGAGCTGACCCCATCTCCCTCACAATTTATTAAAATCATAGAAATACTATTGTTCCTTTCTCTAAAATGGAGATAAATCTTGGCAAGAGAGAGAGGGGCAGATCCTGAGCCAGAGTAATCAGAATAATTCTAGCAAATGGTTCAGTAATTAGTATTGTAAAATTCAGACATTAAACCGCGGCTTTCTTGTTGGGTTTGAAGGACAGTGGTAGTTTAACTTTCCCAGGGACAGCACTGATTGGAATCTCTGCTTTTAGGAAATGGAAGGTGGTACTACTGAAATAACTTTATGCTGGACTTTGGTTTATGGTTAAAACTCTGGGTTCCCAGGTGAATAGCTACTTCCTACAAGGGGAGATATTTACAGAGGGGCTCCTTGGATAACCTATGATTAGTGTCCTTATTTTAAAGCAGCGGAAACTAAAACTCAAAGAGTTTTTAAAACACTTTTTTCTTAACAGAAGGATGAATTTCCAATTTCTCTATCAATTACCGTTTGTGCTCTCTTGGAGATGACATTTATATGCTTTCCTGCTTTGCTAATCATAGGTACAATATGTACATAGTCTATTGTAAAGTGCATTATAGATGGATTGGTCTTTTTTATGTTTACTTTTATCGAGATATAATTCATATACCATGAAATCCCCTCCTTTAAAGTGTACAATTCAGTGGGTTTTGCAATATTTACAGTGTTGTGCAATTATCACCAGTTTTTAATTCCAGAACATTGTTATCCCCCCAAAATAAATCCCACACCCATTAGCAATCACTCTCCGTTCCATTCTCTCCTCTCTCCTGGAAACCACTAATCTACTTTCTTTATCTATGGATTTGCCTATCCTAGGCATTCCATATAAATGAAGTCATACACCATGTGGCTTTTTGTGACCCCTTCGTTCATTTAGTGTTTTCAAGATTCATCCATGTTACAGCATGTGCCAATACTTCATTCCCTTTTTAGTTGAATTATATTCCCTTGTATTGATATACTCAATTCTGTTTTATACATTCACCAATTGATTGTCATTTGAGTTGTTTCCACCTTCTGGGTATTATGGGTCACACTGCTGTGAACTTTCACATTCACATTTTTGTGTGTGCAAATGTTTTCTTTCCTCTCGGGTATATGCCTAGGAGTGAATAGATGGATTATTCTTGTACACTAGTTTTAAGTGAAAAAAATGATCAAATTATCTTGCAGTATTTACACAATTATTGGAAAACTATAATTAACTCATCGTTTCATTAGAGAAGCATTAGCTCCTTTAGTCGCCTTGTAAGGACTTGTGAATAGGCACCTGAAAAACTTATTTCCATCTGTTTTGCCTGTAAAGACAGAACAAAATGTGAAATTAGAGGCAGTGTGTGATTATGTGCCTGGGTGTGAGTTTTCTTTCAGTCCTTTCTATCACCTTATGTGTACATTGTTATTTTTTTATTTTACATATCTGTGTTCATTATTAGACCAAAAATGAAATAATCAAAAGACCAGGTGTAAGGGAAGAAAGTTGCCTGAAAGCCACTTGAAGAAGCAGTCATTCAAAGACAACATTAGATGCCTATGTATTGACCCATTTTCTTTATGCTTATAGATTTTAGTCATTAAAAAAATTGGAAAAGCACCAATGAGAAGGGTAGATTAATAAGTCATATTTCTTAACTATGATACATAAAAAGACAACAAGGTAATATTTTCAAAGAATATTTAATGACATAGACAAATGCACACAATGTACTAAGTATCATAAAAAACCACACTATGAACAACAAATTGCATATATAGCATTCTCCCAATTTTATTTTAAAAAATACGGACAGTATAAATATTTCAAAATGCTAAAAGTGGTTATCCTTGGGAGGTTTTACATTCTCCTATATGCTTTACTTAGTTTTCTAAATTTTCTGTAATTATTACGAATTACACATATAATTAGAAAAAATAACTATGATTTAAAAATTGCTCCTTCTGTGCTTGTTATCAAGGCAACCAGTCAGTTCAACAAAACTTGCATCATTTTCAAAAAAGTTATCTACCAACTCTAGAATTCAGAGGCATACGGATAACAGATCTCTCTAAGGATTCTTCTGGATTTTAATGATGGAACATAGATGCATCCCACTGTGTAGGAAGGATGCAATGCTGTATGCCAAATCTAGAGTCTGAGGTTGCTGAAACACAACAACTAGTGGTTCTTGACCATACTTTTGGTTGTCACAACTTGGGGGACTAGGAGTTGTGAACGGCCTGTAGTGGGTAGAGACCAGCAAAGCAGCTCAGTATCCTACGATGCGTGGGACAGGCCGCCACACTAAAGACTTATCGAGCCCAAAGTGTACCAAGGTTGAGAAACCCTGATATAGATAATCCATATTTTAAACAATCAATGATTTCATTAACTTAGATGTCTTAAATGGGCAACAGTCATCAAATATTTAAAAGCTTTCCTTAGACTCAAAATTTAGAAATGTAGTGTTAAATTTGAAGTTGATAGTTATGTGTAGGATAAATTCATACTATAAATTTTACAGTTAAGTAAATATGTGACACTAAGATTAGAGCTGGTGTTATTTAAAGATTTTACAATAAAAAAATGGAATTGAGATTTTGGCACAATATTTTTTAATGAAAACTTTATTCTGAAATAAATTACTTTTGGAAAGTAACATTTCTGTACCTCAGTTTCTCATTTATACTATAAGCATATAGGGTTTTTCTTTTTCATCAAAGTGATGACATAAATCTGATTTATTACACATCTTCTAGAGATTTTATATGGAAATTATATTCACAGAGCTATTCTGATATATTGTTTAATGAAAAATGTGTCTATATCTTCAAATCTCTCTGTTGTGTTAAAAAATGACATAAGCAAACTGACTACTTGCAAAGTATATAAAAATTTATTTTCAGAAAAGATATAGGCACTACTAAAGTATGACTAAAAATTGTTTACTTTATGGAATTAAGATGACGGAATAAAAAATCACACAGGATGGGAATCTGTTGTGAACCATAACTAGAACACTGAAACTTATTGAACAGGAGTTGGAGAAGTAAATCATGCTTATTTGACAACCAGTCGCTGCAAAAAATGGACTTAGCTTAATTCTGCAGCCTCACCTCGCATAGCAGTTCCCTTCACCTCCTGAGCTCCCACACACCTTTCTTTTCAGGTTGGGGAAGGGTTGACGTCCCCAAAATAAAACCAAAGTCTTCCCGCAAGGGGGCCTTTGCTCATGCTGTTTCCTCCGTCATGGCCAGATCCAGCTCATTCCTGTTTAAAAACAATGCCCAACTCTGTCCACGCCTCTGTTTATGCAGACTCCCCTCCATTATTCTCCTTGGTGCGGTTGTTTCTCTTTCCTAACGCTCGTAATTTTGTGATTGCTTATGACTTGTTTGTCTTGTTTATTGTCTATCTCTGACACTGACACCCGAGAGGGAACTTTGTGTATTCTGCTCACTGTGGTTCAACCACTACACAGAAGAGTCGTGGCACAGTGATTATGGGTTGAATGCCTGAACGAGCTCAGAAAAGGGAATCAAATGATGTTTTCAAGCACCTACTATGTGCCATGGGCCCAGCTGTGTGCTGAAGGTTCATTAGTTAAAGAGACATACTCAGAGTGTAATAGGGAGGGTACCAGGAACCTGCTATGGGTGAGATGTGGGTTCTACAGAAATACATAGGAGCACCTGCTTGGGTGGTCAGAGAAGGATTCCTGAGAAACTAATGTCTAAGCTTTAACCTGAAGGATGAATAGAAGCTTTCCAGATAAAGAAAGGATAAAGAATGTTCCCCAGGGAGGGGGAACACTCCCAGATAACCACGAGGCTAGTGCATGGAATTGCCATTCACTCCATGGGGCATACAGGAAATATAGGTGCATATTCTGGCATGCCTTAAGTGTCTAGTTTTATATAATTTAACTTTGGACCCTGCGGTAGCGATATTCAGTTGGCAATTGGATGAGTCTGCAACTTAGGAGAGAAGTCCGTACTGGGGATGTGGGTTTGAGGATTGTCGAAGTACAGAGACGGGAGCTGAAGGCTTGGTAGAGATGGGATCTGCCAGAGACACAGGCAGACCGAGAGAAAATGGGGGCAAGCTGGGAAAGAGGTACCAGCAAAGACAGAAGGAAAGGGGAACAGAGGAGGGTTGCTGAAGCTGAGATGGAGGAGAGTTCCCAGGGCAAGTGAGTGGGGAGCCACACCGACCACTGAGGGCTGGAGGCCGCGTGCCTGGGAGACATCGCACATGATGGAGAATGATTCGACACTGACAAAGTCAACGTGATCGTTAAGAGGGCAATTTCATGCTAGTAGGGGAGGCGGAATTCCAGCTGTAATGGTTGGATGAAGCACTAAGCAATATGGAACTAGAGGCAGTGAGTAGAAGTAATTTTTTCAAAGGTTTTTTTGTGAAGGAGACTGAGGGGAGAAGTTATATACAGTCATAGAGAATTATTTTCAAAATGGAGGAAAAACTGTATCTTTTTCCTTAGAGACAGAGCCAGTGACGATGGAGAAGTTGAAAATGAAGGGGAAAGAGAGGGCATAATGGGTGGAGTGAGGTCTCAAAAGATACCGGTTAAGTGCTTTACAAATTTCATAATGTATTCCCGTAGGTTAATTTGTTAAACACTTAAAATAACACTTTCACATAGGTCCTATTATTCTTTCTGTACAAATGTTAAAAATGAGATTCAGAAAGTTTTAGTAATTTGCCCCAGGGCACACAGCTAATAAATGTTAAAGCCAAGATTTGAAATCTTTTCCGTGTGTTTCTAAATCTCATGTTCTTTCCGACTAAACGATGCTGACAAGTGAGCTGCTCCTCAAGCCTCTGCTCTCCAGTGCTGGAAACATTCCCTTACAAATTAGAGAACACTGAAGTCAAGGGGAGAAACCAAGCTGGCTTATTTTAAATACAGCATCTCCCTCTCTGCTCCTAAACTAAGGAAAACTAGATAGAAGTAGCTGAAAAACCTTCTCTAAATAGATTTACTCATACTCAGGACTCTACTCAAAGTGTGGTCAGCAGATGGGCAGTTTCTGAGTCACCTAGAAAATTACTGGGATCTCACATCCATAGGTCCCCTCCAGCCTTACTGAGTCAGATTCTTTGAGGGTAGGATGGAGGAATCTGGATTTTAACATGCCCTCTGATACACACTAAAGTTTGAGAAGCTCTGTGTGGCTTGATCATTCTCAACTTACAGTGTAAGAGTATTCATTTGAAAATACTTTGTTTAAAAAAATTAATTATGTACTTAAAGATTTAACTGAATGAAATTCAAACAAATCTCAGATGTGTCAGACCGTCGGAATATTCTATGTTGAAAGGTATCCTGGATGAATTTCTATCAGACAATTCCCACGTGGTAAACATGAGGGAACCACTTATGAATTGAGATGTATGCTTAAAATGTTGTGAACACCTAAAGTCAAAACAAATTTAAATAGAATGAATGAAGCAAATGGAATCTCAACTTAAAGTCACTAATTAAACTTTTGAGAACCCAGCGGTTTATTCTGGAATTGAAAGACAGACGCTGGCATATAAGATTACAGCAGCAGTAAAAGGAAAGTGTCCCTCTGTGCAGAGTGAATGACATCTTTGGTGATGATGGCACAGATGAGGTCCAGCTCTGTAGAGTTTCTAAGAGCAGACTGGACATTCCAGAGTATTTGTGTCTATTCCATTTTCTTTGTCAGTGAACATAATAGGTTTGTGGATTTAAGTTGACCATAAACTGTATTATAACATGAAGTCCTTAGTTATCTGGCTATTTTAAGAAAAATGAATATTTATAAGACATCAATATTATGTTTAACTTTACTGAGATTTAAAAGGAAAGCCAATTCAACTACAGTTGAATGCACTAAAACAGCTGGGCCAACAAGCACGTGTTCAATAAGTCATGTTAGACATGGACCTCCAGCTGTTCTACCTTTCTTATTTTAATCATTTTCATTTTGAACTTTAGAGAAATCATGGGTATCAGGAAATCATCCTGTACTACACCCCATATGCCTATCATTTTTCTAGTCCCCACCTTTTCTTCTTCTCTTTTAAGCTTCTGTTTTCATCCCTCCTTTCCATTCTCTCCTCGTATTCCACCCCTTTCTCATCTCCTATTCTATCTTGTTCCCTTTTCATTCCTTACCTTCTTTCCAATCTTGTACAAAAGGAATCTCAGATAATTTTCAAAGGTATAGACATATAAGATAAGAGGCGCTAATAATTTGTTTGGAAGTGTTAAGTATTATAAAACAACATAGTGTTTACACTAAATATGCTATCACCTATTGGAATCTGTTTCTTATATGCAAGGTGCTCTTATTCAAGTATTGTTTTATTTGTTTAACAAGGGATAAAATCAATTTTTACTTTAATACCCTGTATATCCAATAGATATTGAACTGATTCTATTTGTATTGTGACTTCTGTTTACTTTCTTTTAACATTTTTATCTCTATAGTCTTTCTGGAGGAACACTTTAAAAAGAAAAATACTCAATATATTTTGAGGTGTTCATGAACTGTATCAGAAAAAAAAAATGTATTTGTATATTTAAGCCTAGATGGCTGATGTTTGGAAATAAGTTTCTATTAATCTAACAGTACATAGCACTAAAATCACTTCCATAATTTAGGAATCAGACATGCACACCCGCAGACACAAACTTTTTATTTTTATTAATTTTTTAGTCATAATGTTTTGGAGAGAAGAGAATGGAAGAAGAGAATAAATGAATTGTTCGAAATTGACTAACCAGTTGGTGTTAACAGTGCTGTGTAGGATCAATTACCCTATTTCACCGGCATTCAGCCGCCAATTAACCTGATCCTATTGGATCCTATGATGAGGGCCAGGGGTAACCATCAAATATATGCAATGTTCAAGTTTTAAAAACGCATGACTGCCTCTTAGAATTTATATACATGAAGAAAAAAATCCTCAAGAAGATGGCTAAAAAGGATATTTAAGATAAAGCTGGATATCTTAATGTAATTGACTAGATCCAGCACAGACCATTATTTGGAACAAGTTCCTGTAAAAAATGTTACCCATTTATAACTCAAAGTTCAAGTTTTGGAGAAGGTTTTAGGAAAAATGGATGCTATGAAGATACATGAAACTCAATCTATAATGGCAGGGAAACTTCAGTTACTTAGCAGGTAAATTATTTCAAAAAACCTACATGTACCCAGCTAAAAGCCTGGAATTCTCAAGTAGTTGTGTTTTCAATGTCTATTATTGAGATGTTGAATTCTCTCTAGGCGGTGTTTCTAAAAGCCACTTTGTTAGTGAAAAATTCCAAAGGGAACGTCTTGTAGATTTCAGAGAACACATTATGGTCATTCTTCTTGTAAGAAAAATCACTGAAGCAGTAACATAAAATTAAGCATTCTTAAAATCATAAAATTCAGTTCTATAAGACTGGTTGGAATTTCTTTTGTAATTTGAATTCATTGATAATATTTAAGTTAAATACATATTTTTAATTTAAAGTGTTAGCCAATATACCACCAATGCTTAAGAAATATTTAATTTTTATAGAGAAAAAACATGTATATCTTTTTTTAGTGTTGCCTTTCATTAGGATGTTAAAAGTCCTGTGTCCTGGGTAGTTCATTTTGAATAGATTTTAATTATCTGATGAATATCATGGAGAATAATAAGAGTGAATTGTCTCCATTTAGGTTGCTATTGCAATCACGATAATGACCAATTATTTTGGTTCTATCTTCCATAATAAAAATGGAAAATTTCTGAATGTCCCTACAGAAATATAACTAATTGACATAAGAAAATAGATTAAGAGCATGTCAACAAGTGAAAATTGATTTAATCAAACCAAACATAAAAATTGACAAGAAGTTAGGTTGGGGTGTGCTATATTAAAGATGACCTCCTTGAGAAGAAGGCACAGATGTTAGCTCAGGGCCAGTCTTCCTCAGCAAAAAGAAGAGGATTGGCAGCAGATGTTAGCTCAGGGCTAATCTTCCTCAAAAAAAAGAAAGATGACCTCCTTGAAAAAAATTACTTTTGAACTATAAGCCACATGCAAAAACATGAAGTAAGGAATTCATCATGTGTGTTTCATGGGTGTTTGGAACGCTGAGGGCACAGCAGAGAGATTTTTGCAAGGAATTTTGAGTTTCCAGACTGAAGCTCACATCCTCACTCTGCTCTTTGGGCTGATTGCATAATTAATTTGTGTCTCAACTATAAAACAGAAGTAATAATGTCCACCTCATGTGATCATTGTGAAGAATTAAGTGAATTTATGCATTAGAAGTCTACAATAAATTATACTTAAACTCAGCAAGAATTTCAGTTATTATTATATACGAGTTAATAATTACCTAGACTTCTGTGTGAACACAAAGAAAAGAGACCTAGGTATAATTTCTAAGAAAAACACTGGTATTTGAAGTGCCTGTAATGAGCTAGAAATGCTGAGTTCCTGGGAATCAACATGAGGGGGTTAGAACCTTAAACGCTTGAAGGTAAAGAATTCAGGGAAGTGCAGGGAAAGTAATGAGGACATTGCTGTGTATGTACCTAAGGTTTAGCACTAGAAGTCTAGAAAATACCAAAATCATCACTTCGACACATCTATTAGCAGAAATCTCTTTGTTCATTCATTTACAGGGAAATAATTAAATTGAAAAAAAAATATGATGGCTCCAAAGGAAGAGAGGTTATCACTAATATATGGAAAGTAGTATACTGAAATAGCTTTATGGTTGCATAAATTATTTATTCTTATTTCTATTTTCTATTCATCTGAATTTCTCTACTTAATGCTTCTCTATGAATAAGTACTAATAAGAAGTCAATGTAGAATTTAAAAATAAAAGCTCAAATTTTAAGAAACTAATCTTAATTTAATCCCACTATAGAGATGAAAAATAATATTGAAATAATATTTGGAAATTTCTGATAGTGTGCCATAATGTATAGGCAATCTGACATACTAGGAAAACACTGGACTAAGAATTTAAAAACTCAGTTCAAGTTCTAACTTCCCCACTAACCTATTTCTTGACTTTAGACAAATTTCTTGACTTCCACGTGCCCCAGCTTTTCTTCTGTAAAGAAAGTAGAGATGGAACTGAGCCAATAGAGTTCACTTGCATCATTCTGGAAATTGATCCTGCTTCTGAGCATTATATCGACGGCAGAGCTGTAGGAAATAGTTACCAACACAGCTATTAAATACACTGGTTTCTGCTGATATGGTGGCTATAGAAAGAAAGAAAATTCTTTGTCAATGCCCATTGCTTGGTCTCTTGCCGTATTGTGATGATTTCTTATTAGAAGGCAATGAAGCCAAGATAAGGAGAAAATCAAGATCTGTGGGCACTGCTGCATTGCGGAAGGAAGTCTATTCTATACCTGGATACAGCTTAACCAAGCTGACAGATAACCAACACCTTCCTAAGAAAAAGCAATTATAGGTTCCTCTATATGGTTCAGACTAGTAAACATTTGTCTTCTGGTCATAGGAAATTATTTCTGTAAATAGAATTTAATTATAAATATATCTTATGATCTCTTTAAGGAGATAAAAGCATATCTTATACTAACTACTATTTTGAGTAGCCTGGAACATTTGACAAAGTGTTACCTTCAAAGTATGATTAGCTTGACGGCCTCCCAAACTGGTGTTGAACAAGTTCTCATAAACCTGAGAGAGAAGAAAAATCTTGTTCCATCTTTACCAGATGATCTTTGTAAACCAAGAAAACCTTTTCCAACATCCACATCAAGGGACTTCCAAGATGCCAGAAGCACTGCTCCTGTGTCAGAAAGCTAACTTAAGAGAAAGTGCTCTGATTCAAGGGCAATATTGATCTGATAGTCCCCCTCCTCCTGTAGAGAGGGTGCTTGCATTTGACACAGGAGCCTTGATTTCAGCAGACAGTTCCCAGGAATTTTACACCAACACACTCATCTACCAGAATGCCATATTACTTTATTTTTTCCAAATTAGAACAAATTGGACTGGATCCCCTTTTTGCCTGAGTGGTAAGAAATTAAGTTTCAATCATTTTGAAAGAGGTCTTCCCCTCCTTAGGATTCTACAAGGATCCGGTCTTTATGGCATATTTACTGAAATACTGTTTCTTTGAGCGTGAGGAAGGTGCTGGAGCCCCTCCTCCAGGGAACCTGCCCTCACTTCCTGCTTCCTTCCTTCCCCACTGCTCCATTACCACTTGCCCTTTTTAGAGACAATCTCCTGGGGAAATGGCCATCCCCACCCTCAAGACTTACCAACAGACCTGCCTTTCCCTGCAGAATGGGCCCTTCCTCACAGCCCCATCCTCTCTCCTTATTAAGAAGATGGTTTCACATTTCTCTCCTGCCACTTCCATCCTTCCACCTTTAGAACCCATGCCAACCTCTCCTTCCTGGGCATGAGGAGTGATATGCTAAACCTTGTCGCCTTTTTTCCCCATTCTCTTTGTTACTCATTTACGGTTCGGGAGCATCCTAAGCAATCTCATCTGCTTTTCACAGGCAAGAGATTCATTCCTGACTCTGATTGTGGGAGAACAATATTTTCCTTTGGAGTCCAGGCCTTGGATACTAATTTGCAGGATCAAATTTATTGCCCCCTCTTGTTCTCACAAGATTAAACCAACCCATCTTCATATGCTACATGCTACATCAGTCTGCTAATTAACCACTCTTATAGAATCATGTAATTATTTTTTATTCATAAGTTTAAAAAGCAATGGGAAAACTACAATGACATACCACTTCACACCCACTAGGATGACTATAATAAAAAAGACAGACAGTAACAAGTGCTGGTGACGATTTGAAGAACTTGGAAAGCTTCTAAGTGCTGGTGGGAAGGTAAAATGGTACAGCCACTTTGCAAAACAATCTGGTGCTTTCTCAAAAATTTAAACATAGATTTCCTATATGACCCAGCAATTCCACTTCTAGGTATGAACTCAAGAGAAGTAAAACATATGTCCATGTAAAAACTTGCATATGAATTCATCGCAGCACCATCCAGAATAGTCTAAGAGTGGAAACAACCCAAATATCCGTCATCTGATGATAAATACAACGTGGCATATCTACATGATGAAATATTATTTGGCAAGGGAAAGGAATGAAGCGCTGATACATGCTATGACATGGATAGACTTTGAAAACATTTTGCGAAGTGATAGAAGCCAGACACAAAAGGCCACATGTTGTATGGTTCCATTTATATGAAATTTCTAGAATAGGTAGATCCATAAAGACAGAAAGTAGGTTAGTGGTTGCCCAGGGCTGAGGAGGATAGGGTGATTGGAGAGAGAAGGCTAAGGGGTGTGGGGTTTCTTTTTGGAGTGATGAAAATGTTCTGGAATTATATAGTGGTGATAGTTGCCCAAACTTGTAGATATATTAAAAAATCACTGAACTGTACACTTTAAGGATAAATTTTATGGTGTGTTAATTATATCTCAATTTTTCAAAATGATGGAGAAGTGGAGGTAAAGAGTCACGTCCCTATTATCCAGGGAATTGTAAATTTAATGTTTGAATTTATTTATTTACTTATTTATTTATTTTTCTGAGGAAGATTGGCCCTGAGCTAACATCTGTTGCCAATCTTCCTCTTTTTGCTTGAGGGAAATTCACCCTGAGGTAACATCTGTGTCTGTGTCCATCTTCCTCTATTTTGTATGTGGGCCGCCACCACAGCATGGCTGCCAACAAGTGGTGTGTGTTCACACCCAGGAACGAAACCAGGGCTGCCAAAGCAGAACGCCATGAACTTAACCACTAGGCCAAAGGGCTGGCCCCTGAATTTTTTTAAATAGGGGACATTATAATTTCTTTCAGAATAGGTAAAAAGATTTTTGGTTGTGGAGCAGAGAAAAAAGCTTTCCCTTTTTCATTCTAACCATTATTTACTACGTGATCAAAGATAACAGAATTATTCCTAATCGGTAGAATTGGTCATTTTGTTCTCAAAAATGTCCATTGCTGAGTCCAGATAGGAAGCAGATGGCACACTCAAATTCAGATATTGGGCAGAGTGTAGTGCAACACAAGGGACATTGCAGAACCTTGGGGTGCTTCCACGTGCTTCTACCAGTTATCAACTCTCCACCTGAAAGAGCAAGTGAAGAGATCAGTGAGCAGGTTCCAGACACAGAGAGGGCTGTGTGAAGGAGAAACCTTGCCCGGCACTGAGGCCTTGGCTCAGGGACACATCCAAGCCCTCTTTGACATCATAAGGAAGAAGCTGAGAGATTGAATGCTTCCTAGATACTCCCACTTTCCTCTTCCAGCTCTCCCTTATCTATGAGGGCGTGCTGGGGCTCCACACTGGTCAAACCCAACGGGAGCGAAAGCTTGCAGATGTCACTCAGACAGATCAAACTTTCAAGAAAACAGGGCAGAGTGAAGAATGGTAGAGGGTGGGTCTGCAGGGACAAATGGAAGGTAGCCACCTGAACTACTTTATTTACCACTGTCTTGACAATTACCATGCACTGAATCATATTTTTGTATTTTATAACTTCTAAGAAACTAAAATGTGCCTGAAAAGAAGGATTTGATTTTATATATTTGTATAATTCTAGCACTACTTTAAAAACTGTGTGTCATACATGTCCAGTATTCAATGAATGTTAGTTGAATACAAAACGAAAAAAATAACGTATTCAGTATGATTTTCTTTTGTATTCAGAAATCATAAATATAATTTACATGTTAACTACTAATTTATAGAATTTTTGTCCCTAAGGGATATGTAAGAGAAAATGATTGGCTTTTTTCACTTCTGAAAATACTTTGGGCAACTTTAGTTAGGGTTTCTCATATAGCCATGTGCCACATAATGACATGTCAGTCAATGACAGGCCACCTATCTGACTGTGGTCCCATAAGATTAGTACCATACAGCCTAGATGTGCAGTAGTCTATATCATCTGGATTCATGTAAGTGCACTCTATGATGTTTGCACGACAAAATCGCCTAACAATGCATTTTTCAGAACGTGTCCCCTCATTAAATGACATATGACTGTATTTCAAATCCAGGCTTATTTTATTTAAAAAATCACAGGAGAAAGAAAGAAAGGCTTACTCTGAAAAACAATTTTAAAGGTCACTTCCCACTCATTCATGTTGAGCACTGGTTCACTCTTTCTGCAGGTAATGACAGCCTAAAAATGTCACCCATTCAAAGGCAGCCAAATGGACCTTTGCTTTTAAAGTTCAGTGGTGGAAATAACCACTAGTATGGATAAGTTTTACGGGAAAATTATAACTCTCTTTTAAACGGTGTGACTCTCTTAACCACATTTTAGCAATTAAAACAAATTATTCTGCTATAGAATGAAGGTATGAAATGTGTATCACTGTGACTTTTCAAAAGAAAAAAATTGGTTTTAGAATTGTATGTTTTTAAAATGTTAATTGAAATAATGGAGGAAAGGGAAAAGTGGAAAGTACAGGAATTAAGTGGGGAAAATCAGCAACTGGTTGCACTGTTCCCTAAGACCCAGGCTAGGGACGTTTCTATTCTGAGTGATTAACAGTATGAGGAAACTTACCCCACTCTTGGCAACAGGGACTTTGAAGAGAGGAAAATATTAGCCGTTGGATGGAGCCTAACAGGGTGTGAAGTCTACTAATGAAATTGTGGTTTGGCTGGTAATTTATGGACTTTCTATTGCAGTTGTTGCTGGCATTAATGAGATGTTTTCCAGTCTTATGTTCCTGCCTTGGATATGAAAAAGAAAAAAAAATCAATAGAACTTAATGAGAAATGGAGGTTTCTACTTCAAACCAAATGTCATACTGTAAATTATTACACCGATAAAAAGAAGAAATGTATCACTTTCTCTTATCTTGTTCCCCTTTCTCTAAAGGCTGCCATACTCTTTCCTAAAATCAATGAGAAGTGGGTGAAGCCTGCATCCCATGTATCAAGAGCCTTTGCTGGTACGCAAGATTCAAGTCCCAAAGAGGAAATGTGGCTATTATTTCTATGGGGTTATCTGGTAGGAGCCTTCTGAATGAAGCCAAAGGCTGGCTAGATTGCCACGTGGACCCTTCTGCTTGGGGCTCAAGGGGAACCCTGAACAATTTTTCCTGTTTCTGGGCTTCTGTGCCTGGGTAGAAGCTATATCCTTACTTATTCTCGCCAGTCCTCAGCCATCTTTGAACCACATTCCAATTCTCAACCTACCCCCTCCCCCATTTTTTTAACATCGTAACATGTTTATTTAAATAATTTCTGCAGATAGCCTAAATTGCAGCGATAACTATGAAAAACACAGGTAATTATAATTAAATTGTGCTTCTAGTTTAAAAAGCACGTATGAACAAATTTTAAACTTTAACACGAGTATATAATAGACACACAGTTTAGTGGAAATGTAGATGCTAGTATTGTAATTGGAACCAAAAAGAAGAAAAAAAAGACTGGAAAAAGATACACATTTCACCATAATTGACAGTTGCAATTTGCAGACACAGAGCAAAATGGAAAAGCTGTTTGCTGCATAAAATGATTTTTAAAGATAATAAAGTGGTCATCATTAAAAGACATTCTCAGAAAACACATAGTGAATTTAATAAGTAGTTTTCTCTCAATAGTAACAAAAAATTGCTGACGGTAGTTGCTGACATGAGAATTACATGCCCAATTAAAAGTTTTAAATAATATTTAGCAGGATCTGAGCTTATAATTTTGGACTGTTGTAAAATGGCTTGGATTCTTGCACAAAAATGAAAATTATTTTAAAAATATTATTTCAATTATGGGAATTTTGTTAGAAAATTATGGAGAAAAGATTAAAAGGAATGTTTTACAAAAAGAAAGATCTTCAATTGTCACCAAACAATTGCTCCTCGTATCTAAGAGCATTCTACCAATATTAAATACCAATTGATTCAAAATTTGAAAAATCACATCTTTTTCTTTAGCTTTAGACAAGTCATACAATATAACAAACATGGTCCAGTTAACTCCTTGGATGTTTTCTCTCAAAAGAATTCCAAATTTACAAACAAATTCAGTTCATGGACTAAAAAAATCAAGCTCTTGGAATAGATATTTTTGAGTTTTTAACTATGAAAGAAGAATTTCAGCTGCATATGAAAAACTTAATTTTCATCGTGATGGTTGATACTCCAGATACATGACATAAAAAGTACAAATTTATTGGAATTTGAAAAGAAGAGAGTGATGTTTTTCTTGTGGCCTTATTTCACTGTATGACGCCAGAAATATTTGCGCTTTTTCTGAAACACATTCTAAGACAAATGTCATGGGTATACTTGTTTAAATCGTGGAAAGTACTCACCAAGATTTACTGTATTGTTACCTCTGGCTCAAAATTTTTATGAAATGAAAGAAAGCCTTGCCAGATAGTCAATAAACGAAGACCAAAAAATAGTAGTGTGTTACATTGTCTCACTGATGTCAGATGGCACATAAACTAAATTTGAAGCTCCAAAAAAGAAAACTTATTTTTGATCTGTATCGACAGTTGCAAGAATTTATGTTGAAATGGAAACTTTTCATAATGCAAATCAATAAAAATAATGACACATTTTTCAACATGAATCAATGTACAGGTTTAATTGCTAGCAACAGCACTACGTGAGTCCTGTAGCTGCACAAAATACATAATATTTGAAGAACGCTTTGTTGAGATTGATAAATTTAGAGTTGTTTCAAATATTTGCAATTGCCCGTTAGTTTAATGTTACTGAGCTGACATAAGAAAGAGAGAATTTACTTCACTTGGACAGACATACTTTTTGAAAGTCATATGCTTTTGTCTCAAAGAGTCAAATATTCTTCTTAAAAAAGAAGAACCCGTTTTGTATGCAATTATTGGAAATTACTTTAGTATGATTGCAACAACTTGAGTGTGTGAAGCTGTTTTTTTAAAATAATTTTTTATTTTAGAACAATTTTAGATTTATAGAAAATTGGTGAAGACAGTATAGAGAGTTCCCATACACTCTACACCCAGTTTCCCCTATTATTTCTATCGTATGGCACATTTGTCACAATTAATGAACCAATATCCATACATTACTATTAATTAACATATTTTATTCAGGTTTACTGGGTTTTTCCTTAATGTCCTTTTCCTTTTTTAGGATCCCATTGAGGATATCATATTATATTCAGTTATCAGGCCTCCTTTTCCTAGGTGTGAAAGTTTCTCAGACTTTCCTTGTTTTTGATGACCTTGACACTTTTGAGATATGCTGGTCAGATATTTTGTAGAATGCTCCTCTCGTGGGATTTGTCTGATTTTTTTTTTTCATGATTAGAGTAGAATTACATGTTAGGAGGAGGGTCACAAAGGTAAAGAGCCATGGTCATCACATCATATCTAGGGTGCGTACTATCAACATGACTTATCACTGTTGACATTGACCTTGATCACCTAACTGCGGTAGTCTTTATCAGATTTCTCTGCTGTCAAATTACTGTTTTTCCCTCTTTCTGTGCTGTGCTTTTTGGAAAGAAGTCACTAGACACAACCCACACTTAAGGATCAGGGAGCTGTGCTGCCCGTCCTTGAGGGTAGAGCGTCGATATAATTTATTTGCAATTCTTTTGTAGGAGAGTTGTCTGTTTTTCCCCATTTATTTATTTATGCAATCATTTATTTATATTAGTATGGATTCATGCATTTTTATTTTATTCTTTTGGTTATAATTCAATACCATTTTATTTATGTTGTTGCTCAAATTGTGTGTGTGTGTGTGTGTGTGTGTGTGTTTAGCACTTCCTTAATTTCTGACAATATGAAATGTTTCAGGCTCATCTTGTATATTTCCTGTGCCAGTCCTAGAATCATACATGTCTCTAACGAGTCTTAGTTCTTTTTACTGGTAGTGGTATTAGAAACCAAGGTAAGGGGCCTAGGAATGTTCATTGCTACTGGGGTGCTGTTGCTTCTAGGCCTTTTCAACTGGCAGAACAAGGAAATGCATGTGTGTATACTTACCTGTGTATACATATACATCTATCCATAAATATTTCTATATGTAGCTGTCTTTATCTATATTACGCTAAAGAAGAATTCATAATGATGTCTCCAACTCTAATCCCTTACCACATGGATCCTTCTCCTCCCCTTGCTTCTCTCTAAACTCCTGCTCCGTCAGTGAGAAACTCAGCTCTCACTATCCACCATCCATTCATTTAATTGTTCAATTCTCCTATGTACGTATAGCAGTATCAGAACTGTTAACTTGTACCTTGGCTGGAAATAATTTTATCAACTACAGTACAGTACTAAAGTAGAGTTTCTTTCGCCTTTAATCCTACAGACTTCTCTCATTTTCAAAGTTTCTTAAATCAACACCTTTCCCCTCACCCCATCAGTGAGATTGTTCCATACCTTGTAATACAGTTAGATATTTTTGTCACATTCTGCCCTCCATCCTGGGATTCTGCTGACCACCTAAGTGATCTATTAAATTTGCATACGTAAGGTTAACTCTTGGCGCTGTGAAATTCTATAGACTTTGACAAAGGCGTAGTGTCCTGTGTCCAACATTGCAGCATTATACAGAATAGGTTCACCACCCTAAAATTCTTCTGTGCTTCACCTACTCAGCACTGCCCCCACCCCCACCAAATCCTGACAACCACCGATCTTTTCACCACCTCTGATTTTGCCTTTTCCAGAATGTCAAAAATCATGTGACCCTACAGTATGTAGCTTTTTCAGACCGGCTTTTTTCACTTATCCATATACATTGAGGATTCATCCATGTTTCTTCGTGGCGTAATTGATTATTTCTTTTAATCCCTGAATAGTATTTTATTGTATGGATGCCCCCCCCCCAATTTGTTTATCCGTTCACCTACTGAAGGACATCTCAGTTGTTCCATTTTGAGGCTATTATGAATAAAGCTTCCACAAACATTTGCATAGTTTTTTTGATGTGTAGATATGAGTCTTCAAATCAGTTAGGAACTCACCTTCATTTTTCAGTTAGGTAGATAAGAACCAAGATGACTAATAGCCAATACCAGTGCTTTACAGTTAGTAAGGCTTCAGGAAATGTTGACTGATTCATACATGCATTATTTTCAGAAAAGGTAAGTGGGGATCTAGCTAATTAGAAGAGAAGAAGCTTCAGTTTAGCACTTAAGATTGAATCTTAACTGAAGAGTGAAAGAAGATGATAGGTTTATGTTGACTCTCCTAAATCACTTTTATCTTCTCTTTGAATATAGTTTTTATCTAATTTTAGTTAATTTGTTTTTATTGTTTATATTTCTTTACACAGTCACCATTGAGAGAGACATGTACATTCAATAGACACCTTACTTTTATCTTTATTTAAATGTGTTTATCAATAAGCAAATGCCTACATCTTACATGACAGTATATCGTTGAATTTAGTTCTTATACTTAATATGATCATTGGAAAGTGAAAAGACAAATCTGAGAAACTTCCATTAGAATTTAGCCTTTATATATTAAAGCAGCATTTACAATGCATTTTAAATGTCTGTATGTTTGTTTGTGTGTGTGTGTGTGTGTGTGTGTTGATGGATATAAAATGGAAGAGAAGGTGACAATACCATTAACTCTGGGTAATTATTAGGCAGTACCAATGAATATCTGGAGAGAGCATCAGTTGGACTTGACTGCTAATTTGCCACTAGAACATTTTCCAGATTTTCTTAAGATATGCTGAAAGTTTTACCTCTCATTTTAGAATCAACAAATATTTCTTTTTCTTTTGATATCCAACAGTTCCTATTCCTCTGTATTCCCTCCTTTTCATCCACTATGCTACTTCTTTGTCACCTAAAAAGATCTCTTCAATTTGCAACTAAAATAGGTAGTGGTGTATTTCAGACTGACTACTCAGGATTAGCAACACAATGCTTTGATTCCAATTAAATCATCCTTCTCATGGGACACCAGCTCCATTGACAGTTACGAGGCAGTAATCCCAGTGCTAAGGATTTGTTTATTTAAAATAAGGCTATTTATGTTGACAGATAACCTTTTTAAATTGCCTTATGATTTAAATCTTAAAATGAAAATTCTGATTAATGAGTCACATTCTGTGAGTTGAGCTGCTCTCCCCAGGTCCCCAGAAAAGAAGGGTGGTTGTCTTGATGTTATGTGTTTTTCATGGGTCTACAAAAGTAAGTTATTTGAACAGTAAGAATATTTTCTATTGACTTGAGTCATACACACATTTTATAATAGTTAGAAATGACTCCTTTTGGAAAATAGTTCAGGTAATATCCAACTACTTCTAGTTTTCTAGGTGCTTTGCATAGTAAACTGATAACTTATTTGACTTACAAAGTTAAAGGAAAATTTAGCTTTGCATTCCTCAACGTGAGATCTCGATTTTAATTGCTTTTGTTTTTGTTCACTGAGTACTTCAGGCATATTGTCTTGTTAGAAACCAGGCAGGAGGAGGGGAAAAACTCTTTAGTCGTGTATACCTACCCTTATATTGTCATTCTATTTTCCTACTGGAAGAAGTTAATTATATATGTTGAGCATATGTCTGTGAAACTTTGGAATATGTCTTTTAAAACTGTTAAACAGAACTGTTGAAGAGGGAGAAAAAAAACAAGGAAGGGAAAGAAAAAGAAAACACAACCCACACAAGCAAAATCCAGTTTTAGAAGAGCAACAACAGAAAACAATTTGAAAATGTACAATTTAATAATAAAATTGCAGGACCCTATACAGTACTTGAAGGAACCAAAGATGAGTTGTTATTATTCTCTCTATAGTGTAACCAAATGTCTCCTATTAAAAAATAACAAAATTAAAAGATACCAGTAGAAAATACTTGTATCCTCTTGCTATAGACTTATAGACCTTTGAATAGCATTATAAAAATGATTAAAATATGTGCTTTCTGGATCATTTTATTTCACCAAGACTGTTTCTTTACTATCATTAATGAAAATACTATTCTCCTTGTAACTTGAAAAAACTTCTTAGTTTATTTCTATTAAAGCAAATCCATGGAAACTGATATTTTTAGATCTTTGTTATATAGTTGTGATAGAGTCAAATAGTAAACTAACTTTTCAATACACGGTCAGTTCTTTAAAAAAAAATCTATCCATGGTACATGCACATAAACTGTAAAAAAATGAATGTCAATAAATATGGCCAACTTGAAATATGTATTGTGATTGTCAAATTAGGTGATTTTCTTTCATTCTCCATTTGAACTATTTTTTCCTCCAAATTTAGATAAAGGTAATGATATGGACTACAGAATTCTCTTTGCCTCCCCCTTATTTTTAGAAAGAAAAATCTAATCTGAATCTGTCATTGTCAGATTAACATATTAAAATATTTAAATATTTTAAAGTAAGAGTAGCACAGCTATGGGGCCCACCCCATGGCGTAGTGGTTAAGTTTGCGCGCTCCACTTTGGTGATCTGGAGTTTCACTGGTTTGGATCCTGGGTGCAGACCTAGCACCACTCCTCAGGCCATGCTGAGGCAGCGTCTCACATATAGGAACTAGAAGAACCTGCAACTAAAATATACAACTATGTGCTGGGGCTTTGGGGAGGAAAAAAAAAAGAGGAAGATTGGCAATAGATGTTAGCTCAGAGCCAATCTTCCTCAAAGGAAAACAAAAAAAGAATAAGACTTTCTTTTTTTTTTAAAAAAAAAGAGTAGCACAGCTAGGATATATTTGATTAACTTTATTCTAATTGAATTGAATAGAGTGTCAAATTCCCAAATAGACAAAATAACTGCTTGAAATGAATTCTAGATAGTAAAAAAAAAAAAAGCTATTTATATTAATATGTTTTATCTAAGTAGTTCTATGCATTTGATTATAAAGCATACTATTTTCATACGAAAGTTTCAAATATTTGTTTTAAAAACGCTAGAATTTGGCAGGTATTTTAAATTTAACTAAAATGGGTAGTAAATACAATATGCTTGCTTCTGCAGTCGGTACTCCCGTTGTGCATTGAACACATATGTTTTCATTCACTCTGTTTCTAAAACAGCACCTCTCTCTCCATTCCCCTGCTATGCTTTATTATTTTTTCTCATACTTAATCAACTGTGATGGAATTACATGTTCGTTTTGCTGTTGTCGTCGTCTGTTTCTCCCACTGAAATCTACAGTCTATGAGAACGATGCTTGTCTCCTTTAGCACTCTGTCTCCCATCACCTAAGACAGATCTGTGTGACTAATTGTGGAATGACTGAATGAATACTACTCCTGAGTATCTCATAGTACTTTGCTCGTTTTATAACTGAGGCGAGAGAGGCTCAGGGTGGTAGTTACCTAACTTGAACAAGACTTCACAGCTAAGGGACACGTCCCACACGAAAAAATCCTTTCTTGTTGCTAATCAGGAACTATCTCTAATACCATCCTTGGGTGCAGGTTTTGACCCTCTTTTCCTCTTCTGATTAGTACTATCTTCACAGTGGAGTAAAACAACTGGAAAATGGCATGCTATCCCTCTTTATGAAATAAAGATTTATGTAGCATCTCAATAAAATATTTAATACATTATATTTAATTCTTTTTAGAAAAATAATCTTGAAGAATCATAAAAGGTCATTATCCTATTCTTATTTCTATAGAAACCACAGAAAACTTGTATAGCTTCCCGTTCCCCAAAGACTGGAATATTCTCACTAGTTTTCATTATATCACACACTTGATCTCATATTTCATTATAATTTAAAATAAATTTATTTTAGTAATTAGTCAGTGGAATAAGCACTTAGCTATTATTGTCTTACCTTGGAACCCTGATTACTTTTGTCTGTCTTTGCCGAATGTTTTATTAATTCCCTCGATCTTTGGGGCCACAGTGTGTGTAAGCGTGGACCCCGTGCTGCTGTGAGAGGCCTGCTTGCCCCTGCCCGTACATTACAGAATCTGTCAGCCAGCATGGCTGTCTCCTCACACAGACAGGCTTCCTGTTATGGGCTGCATTGTGTCCCCCCAAAATGCATCTGTTGGAGCCCTAACCCCACAGTACCTCAGAATGGGACCTTGTTTGGAGATAGGACCGTTAACAAGGTGATGAAGTTAAGAGTAGGCCGTCGGGGTAGGCCCCAACCCAGTCTGACTGGTGTCTTTATGAGGAAAGGGAATTTGGACACGCAGAGAGACCACCAGGTGGGGACAAAGCAGTGGGAAGAAGGTGGCATCCACAAGCCAAGGAGAGGGGTGAGGAACAGATTCATCCCTTAGGTCCTCAGAAGAAAGCCCTGCTGACACGTTGATCTTGGGCCTTATGCCTCCAGAACTGCGAGAAAATGAATTTTAATTGTTTTAGCCACCTTGTCTGTGGTGTTTTGTTACGGCAGCCCCAAGAGGCTAATATGCTTGCTATCTGACTCCCCGACATCCCTTTAAAGCTTACAGCAGCACTGTGCTAATATGCTACTTTATATCTTTCTCCAGTTGTTTATCTTTTTATTATTATAGAACTACTGTATGTTACTATCAAATCTAAAAGTATGTAATCCATGACAACTATGGCCTATGCATCGATATGAGCAATTTTCGTTATTAGAGAGCCTAATAAGCACAACCAGAAGAACTCACAACTAAAGTATACCACTATGTACTGGGGGGCTTTGGGGAGAAGAAGAAGAGGGCAGAAGAAAAGAAGATTGGTGACAGAGGATAGCTCCGGTGCCAATCTTTAAAAAAAAAAAAAAAGCCTAATAAAGTTTTGTATATATAGTAGATGCTCATTTAGATGATTATAGATCTTTCAAGTATTGGTTAATAGGGGCAGGAACTGGGTTGTACAGGAGGGTCTTCAGATCCTCAGGGTAGACGCGTAAGTGCTACATGGTTGAGGTATGAACGTGAAGTAGAGAAACAGTACACGTCTCAAACTAATTTATACACACACTCCACACACACACACACACACACACACACACACTGTCCGTCTCCCTGTCTCACACACATACACACAGACAAATCTTTCAAAATTATTTTTAGCCTGTCTCATTTTCAAAAGCGATTTGTGGTATCTAACAAAAATGCATGAATTACTTAGTTTAAAAATAAGTACTTAAGAGAAATAGGGATACGGAACATATTTCTAGACGAATATAGAAAAAGGTTAAGATATGAATTTCATACCCGTAAGACACCACCAAGTACTGGGGATAGGTTATAAATTTGATTCTGAACTTAGGAACCATGAAAGCAATGAAAAAGACAAATTCAGGTACAAGAGTCACAATCTCCAAAAGATAAAAAATGAGAGATGTTTCCTGATGCTCTGACCTATGAGGAATTTCTCCTGTGGGTCCTCATGAAGGAGAATCTATGTGCTAGAGAGCTTTATATACATCCCGACAATAAATGCGGCCCGCAGTTTACGAAACAAAATCGATTCTGAAAAAGTCGAAAGCAACGTGGTCTGGATATGTGGGTCTCTGGCAGCCTGCCTTGATCTAAGGATGAATTTTTCCTCAAAACATCTATTGTGAATATTTCAGATGTATCGGAAAACTGAAAGAATAGTACAGTGATTAACAACTTCTACCTTGATCAATTGGAAACATTTTACCATAGTTGCCTTATCTGTCTGTCTGTCTGTTGATCTATCCATCTATCTATCTATCCATCTATCTATCCACCTACCTACCTACCTACCTATAGATCTTGAACAATTTGAAACTAAGTAAGGTAAAGATAGCAAATTTTAATGCTTTGAGGGTAAGCTGCCTAATAGTACCTACCTTCATATGTAGTTAAAATGTAGTTTCTCTGCCTGAGATTTTCCACAACAGACCTTCCAAGAAAGTGCATTTGGGTATAGTAACCACAAAAGGGTAATATTTAAAGAAAGGTCAGCAAAGAGATCAAAGTCACATGCTGTAGTAATTAACAAGGGTGAAGATACTCTGTCTTACCTAATAAGGGCAAATCCATATTCTGTGACAATCAACTAAGCCAGCAATATGGAGATACACATATTCGTGTGGATGCATAACAGAGAAACTATTTTCTCTCCTTTCCTCCTTACTTCTAGAATAATTTGTCTAATAAGAGGAAAATAGAGTTGAGGTTGGCAATATAATCTGATCAGAATAAATGAGGTCAGACCACTTTATTACATTCCTTAACCCTTTTAACTCTTCCACTCACATAAATAGCATAAGTAAAAATTATTTTGGCCATGTCTTAGCCCTTCTCTCTAAGTGGCCTGTTTAACAGTTCACACTCAGAAATAAAGAGCATTTAAAGTCAGTAGCCCTTACTGAATCGCCAAATGAAAACAATATAAGGAGCCAAGAATGAGACAGCCATTCACACGTAAGTCTTTCCTCAATGGAATATAGTTAATGGAATTCAGTCCCTTAAAAACATAAATAAAATGTCAAATAGAAGGCTCTGTCTTTTGCTGTGTGTAAGGTTCATAGAACACACGACAAGGACAAGATTTCCTAATAATCTTCCAGAGACAAAGCTTCACGAAGGGCTGGCCACTGATCCCATCCCGATTTCACAGCGGATGGAAATGACGTTTCAAAACACTGAAAACAATGCAGATTTATGTAAATACCAGGATGGCAGGGGATCTAGCACCTTGCGGAATTTTATGGCACAGTGAAAAACCGTTTGGAAATAAAGCCTTAATTCTAGTCTTAACCTCTCTGTTCTGTGTTTCTGCTTGGTGAAATCATTCTGCAAACCGAGTTCATTCGCCATATCATCAGACACACTTTCTTGAGAGAAAAATAAAAGGATTCAAAAATCCTTTCACATTAAATGATCATTTTTCAGTAGCCCCATCTGGCTCTATACCTTGCTGCATTAAAATTCCCTCTGCATAACATATGTGTAGATAAACAACTCCTTGAAATGCAAAAATATTGACCGTCCGAATCACTGCTAATATTCAGGCTCCCTTCCAAGCCATTTAGCCACAAAAATTTTAGAAATGCAGGAGACTAAGTATCTGATGATTAGGAAAAAAACTGCCTTTTGAAGTCTTCAATTTATAAGCAAACACATACTATGTTCAAGAATTATAGAAAATTTAATGGAATATTCCAGGAGAGGCGAGATTACTATATGTTATTCAAGGGCATTGGATAGAAGTATTCTTATATTTCAGTGAGTATGTTTGTGTGTGTACGCACACACACACGCACAAAACTCTGTGTCTCATTTTGTATCAAAAATAACAGTATTTTTACAATTTTTAAAATAACTTAGATAAATCTACCCGTTGAACTTTAAACCTGCTTTCTGAGGTAGACAAGTTAGGCATCATTATTTTTATCCTACTGATTAAAAAATAACTGAAACTCAACAGGCTTATCCTAAATTATTCCCTTAGCAGGTGGTACATATGAACATAGACTAAGTCTTCTGAAGCAAGTGGAATCTCAACTAGAGAATATAATGCTCTTGGGTTTTTTTAAGTACTTACAAACTAAACTTATAGTGTTATCTCCAAGAAGCACATAGTTTATACACGTCTACAAATCAGAAGTAAGGCAGCCAGCACCCTCAAATACAACATAGATAGAACACGTCCTAAATCCTAGTTCCTGTCATTCTTAATTGACACTAATTCTGGGAGCTCATCTAGTCTTCATATTATTTGAGTTTTAATGATTTTGTCATTTCCCCCCAGGGTGGGCATATGAGCCTATAGAGTCTTAACTTTGTTAGAGATGAAAATTGTTAAGCATCAAGTTTAATGGTATTTCCGATGCCAAAGTTAACAGTCTACAGAGAAAGCAGCCTACGGGATTTTGTAGAGAAGATAGTTCATACAACTTTGTGGTGTGGTTTACTAGGATTACAAGGACCTCCCCTGCTCTCTTCTCTGAATGGCCTTCCATTTTGCTTTCTGCTTTATGGAAATTTTTTAATTTATTTTTAAATTTTATTTTTTAAGTTAACATGTAAAAATGGATTTTTCCATGTACAGTTTCGATTTTATCACATGTGTAGATTCGTAGAACCACTACCATCAACAGGATAACAGAATACTGAACACGCCCCACCCCAGACTCCCTTGTGCTATCACTTTGTGGTCATACACGCTCCTCATTCTTAATTCTGTCAACCACTGATCTCCTTGTCATCACTATAGTTTCTCTTTTCTGAGAATGTCATATGAATTGAATCATCCAGTATGTAACCTTTAAGTGACTGGCTTCTTTCACTCAACATAATGCCTTGGAGCTTTATCCCAATTGTTGTGTATATCGAAAGTTTGTTTCTTTTTATTGCTGAGCACTGAATGGATGTACTGCAAGTTTTTAAATCCACTTATCCATTGAAAGACTTTTAGGTTATGTCCAATTTTGGCTATAAAAATTTGTGTACCTGTTTTTGTGTGAACATAAGTTTTCATTTTTCTAGGGTAAATATTTAGGCGATAGAGTAAGTATCTGTTTGACTTTACAAAAACTTGTCAAACTTTTTTCAAGAATGCTTTACTATTTTGCATTCTCACCAATGTATGAGAGTTCCAATTGCTCCACTTCCTCACCAACACTTGGTATTGTCAAGAATGTTTTAAAAGCTATTCTAATAGGTATGTTGGGGAGTCTCATCATAGTTTTAATTTAAATTTCTCTAATGGCCAATGATATTAAACATTTTTTATAGGTTTATTTGCCTTCTGTGTATCTTCTTTTATAAAGTGTCTTTTTAAGTCTCTTTCCTATTTTTTAATTGGGTTATTTTCTTATTTTTGAATTTTGAGATTTTTAAAAATATATTTTGGATACCGGTTCTTTGTCACATGTATAATTTGCAAATAATTTATCCCAGTCTACAGTTTGTCTTTTCATTAGCTTAACAACATCTTTCCCAGAGCAAATGTTTTTAATTTTGTTAAAGTCTAATTTTCAATTTTTCCTTTATGGGTTTTGGTGTCATGTGGAAGAACTCTTTGCCTAAGTGAAGATCATATAGACTTTCTCCTATATTTTCTTCTAAACTTTTTGTAGTTTTACGTTTATATCTGTGATCCATTTAGAGTTAAGTTTGTTTATGGTGTGAAGTTTCTATTGAGGGTCGTTTCTCTTCATATAGATATCTAATTGTTTTAACCTCATTTATTGAAATATTATTCTCACTCCATTTAATTGCCTTTGCACATTTGCCAGAAATCAACTGACCATATTTTGTAGGTCTGTTTTGATATTCTCTATTAAGTTCTGTTAATCTATATATCTATCTTTTCACCCATACCACCCATACCACCCAAAGGTACATTACTGTGTCTTTATTATAAATCTTAATATCAGGTAGTAGTATTCTTCCAAATTTATTCTTTCTTTAAAAGATTGTTTTAGCTATACTAGTTCCTTTACCTTTCCATTCCAAATTTTAGGATCTGTCTCTATCTACAAAACTCCTACAGAGATTTTAGTTGGAACTGCATTAAATGTATAGAGCAACTTGGGGGAAACTGATATTCACCATGTCGAGTCTTCCAATGCATGAACACAGTGTGTCTCTCCATTTATTTGAGGCTTGATTTCTTTCATAAGCATTTAGTGGTTTTCAGCATACAGATCCTGTACATGTTTTGTAGATTTATGCCTAAATATTTTATTTTTTATAGATTTTATAATTTGCTTAAAAATTTGATTTCTAATTGTTTATGTAGAAATATGATATTTGTGTGTTAACTTTTATGTTAGTTTTCTGTGTTGTGTAACGAATTACAACAACCTTAGTGGCTTAAAACTACACACATCTTGGGGCTGGCCCAGTGGCACAGCAGTTAAGTTCTCACATTCTGCTTCAGCGGCCTGGAGTTCGCCAGTTTGGATCCCGGGTGTGGACATGGCACCACTTGGCAAGCCATGCTGAGGCAGGCGTCCCACATATAAAGTAGAGGAAGATGGGCATGGATGTTAGCTCAGGGCCAGTCTTCCTCAAAAAAAAGAAAAACTACATACATTTATTACTTCACAGTTTCTGTGGGTCAGGAGTCTAGAAGTGACTTAGCTGGGTCCTCTGCAAGGATCTACTGGGGAAGGATTTTCTTCCAAGATCCTTCAGATTTTTGGCAAAATTGGTTTCCTTGTGGTTGTAGAACATATGTTTGTAGGACTCAAAAATCCTCCAGACTTTTTGGCAAAATTTATTTTCTTTTGGTTGTAGGACTCATGCAGCTTGCTTCTTCAAGTCAGCAAAGGACATGGAGAACTCGAGAGACAGTGTTCTACCAAGAGAGTCTTAGGTAACATAAGAACCACAGGGGTGGCGTCACATCATCTTTAGCATATTTTTATGGACTAGAAGTAAGTCACAGGTACTACCCGAATTCAAAGGGAGGAGATTTCACAAAGACATGTACACTAGGAGTTGGGTACCATGGGGGTACCTTTCCACCACATGCTTGTATCCTATGACCTTATTGAACTTTTATTTTTGTTGTTGGCTTTTTTTTGTAAATTCCATCACAGTTTTTATGAAGACAATTATATTGTCCAAAAATAGAGAAAATTTTATTTTTCCTTCCTAATCTCCATGCCTTTTATTTCATTTTCTTGTCATATTACATTAGCTAAATCTTCTAGTATGCTGTAGGATGTCAGTGGTGAGAGCAGACATCCTTACCTTGGGTCAAACCTTAGGAGGGAGACATCCAATCTTTTACCATTAAGTCTGATATTAGGTGTAGGTCTTGTGTAGATGCCTTTTATCAGTTGAGAAAGTCACGTGCTATTCCTAGGTTGCTGAAAGTTTTAATCATGAATTGTTGTTGAGTTTTACTAAGTACTTTTTAGTGCATCAGTTATATCATATATTAGATTGTTAATATGGTGGTTATGCAGATAGATTTTCACATATTGAACCAGCGTTGCATTCCCAGGATAAATCTTACTTGGTTGTGGTGTTATTCTTTTTATGTATCACTGATTCTATTTTATATTATATTGAGGATTTTTGTCTGTGAGTTAATGAGGGATATTGGACTATGGCTTTCTTGAACTCTCTGTGTCAGATTTGGCTATAAATATTAATCCTGTCTTCATACAATGAGATGGGAAGTCTTCTTTCCTCTTCTATTTTCTGGAATAGATTGAGTAAATTAGTTATATTTCTTCTTTAAATGTTTCAGAGACTTTGCCAATGAAACCATCTGGGACTGCCACTATTTACTATCCAGCATTCTCAAAAAGCTGTTCCATGCATTCTGTCTAGGTCTTATTGCTGCGTGCGATGGGAGAGACAGGGTGGACATGAGGGTGTCTTGCCCAGAGTCAGAACTTTTAACCTGTTTTGTGATGATTTCTTACATGTGTTTCAATTCCCAGCTGGGGAAGTACAGTCATTCTTCTGGAAGTCACAAAATGGTTAAACTGGTTAATTGTTACACATTTTATGGAGCATACTTTGTTCCTATAAGCACCTCCAAACATTGGACTCATCAGCCCAGTTCCAACTAGATTAAGAGATGTGATATTCTTACTAGATTCGTTAATGTAATGTTCTTGCATTTTCCTCATGTGATGCTTACCCAACACTGTCTGGTGGAATAGAGCTAGAACAATCACTACTTTGAAAGCATCAAATAAATAAATAAATAATAAATAGTTGTCCCACTACACCACAGGGATCTGATATTCATATGCTGCCATGTTGGGCTGGTTTTAATTAATGTATTATTTGAATTGATATCTGCAAAATATGCAAGTCAAAAATTTATATAGAGGTTCTAAGTCTGAAAAGCCCAGGCTAAGAAACTTTAATCTCTAAACTAGAAGTTGTAAAGGTCCAGATAATAAGTATTTTAGACTTCACAGGGTATGTGTGTTTCTATCACCCATTCTTCTTTGCTTTCTTAGAACCTGTATTAGTTTTTCATTGCTGCTGTAACAAAGCACCACGAAAATAGTGGCTTAACAAAACCACAAATTTATTGTCTTCTAGTTCTGCAGGTTGGAAGTCTGATATGGGTCTCTCTGGACTAAAATCAAGTTGTCTGCAGGACTGCATTCCTTTCTAGAAGTTCTAGGGGAGAGAATATTTCCTCACCTTTTCCAGATTCTAGAGGCTGCCCATATTCTGTGGCTTATGGTGCTCCTTCTCCACCTTCAAAGCCAGCAACATAGCATCTCTTTGACCTGCTTCTGTCCTCTCATCTCCCTCTAACCACAGACAGAAAAGGGTCTCCATTTTTAAGAATCCGTGAGATTAGATTGGGCCCACCCAGATATTCCAGGATAATCTCTTCATTTTAGGGTCCTTAATGAAATCATATCTGCAAAGACCCTTTTGCCACATAAAATAGTATGTATACAGATGCTGGGGATTAGGATATGGGCATCCTTTGAGGAGGAGGAATTATTCAGCCTATCATACAGCCCTTTAAAAATAAAGCAATTACTATTCTTAGGCTAGAGGCCATACAAAAGCTAGCCACAGTCCATTTCTTTATGTGTTTACGTATTAATAAGTGAAGCTAGATATGAAAATTCTTTATGTAATAAAAATTAAGCAGAAAACTTGTTTTTATTCTCAGTAATTTGGGAAGTGAATCAACGACCTTTATAAAGAGTGAGAATGTGTGATTTTTTAAATTGGAAGAAAAAAGTATATTCATACATGAAAATTTGCATGAATTGGTAGATTCTGGATAAGATGCAAAAACCATTTTGCTATGATATATTTTAATAAAGACATCAATCATACAATTTGAGTTTCTTCTTTATATATTATAACGTTTTCATTACTTCCTAACTGTGTGAACATCCTCCTAGATCTTTAAAATGTTATCAAATTAAAATGCAAAATGTCCTTTTTTTGTCTTTACTAAGAACATGCAGCATATTAACTATTTTCTGAATCCATTCCTTTATATGTTATATGCAACATCCATAATAGAATAAATTCAATGCATTGATAATTTAAAATTACTCAAGATTTACTCAACTGCCTATAAAACTTGAAGACTTAAATAGATTACAACTTTTTGGAAGTTTTTCCAATTAACCAATATTTGATATTTTTAAAACAATCAGACCCTAAGAGCTCTAGAATTGTGTGTTTCTAGCCCATTAATTGACAACAAGGATAAATCCTAAAAAATGAAATACCGAAAGAATTTAATTTATATGCTACATCCATAAAAAACAAAAAGGAAGGAATACTAATATAAAATGTATTTAAGAGTTACCATTTATATTGTATTTTTTAATTTCAAATATGTCTTGGAAAAATCAATGACTAAATCATTCTTTTTTTTTTTTTAAGTTGGCAACTGAGCTAACATCTGTTGCCAATCTTCTTTTCTTCTTCTTCTTCTTCTCCCCAAAGCCCCTCAGTACATAGTTGTGTATTTTTAGTTATAGGTCCTTCTGGTTGTGGCATGTGGGACGCCACCTCAGCATGACCTGATGAGCAGTGCCATGTCTGCACCCAGGATCCAAACTGGCAAAACCCCAGGCCGCCAAGTGGAGAGAAAACTTAACCACTTGGCCATGGGGCCAGCCCCCTCATCATTCATAAAACCCCTTAACTGTCAATTATTATTACCAGCATGTCTTTAATTTCTTAATACCTTATTATTTATTTTTCACTGGCTATATTTTGACGTGACATTACTATGAGTTTAATGTATGGAAACAAAAAGACAATTCTTTACATTTTGGTAGGGAAAGAAATGAGTTTATTTTGAGTAAGAAAAAAACCAGCACTAAAATTTCATTGGTGTTCATGTTGTTCTTATCCAGAATGATAAAGAGAATAATGAACTCCTAGTCCAGTTTTCCCATTCTAGTAGCATTTTGATGTTTTCAAAACTTAACAATTCAGAGTTAAATATTTCTCTGGAAAAACAAAGAGTAGCTTTCTCACCATTAATATTACCACTGCTCCCATGTGTTAATGAGATTCTAATAATATAAGAAGATTTAGTTTATAATAATGGAACAGCCCACCTGGTAAAATCTAGCCTGATAACAGCAGAGCCCGTCTTCATAAGTTTTAAAGTTTTGCAAGTGAATTGTTTGTAATTTTTAACCTAATACATAGGCATTGATTGTAGATGTTTTGAGTAGAGAAGTTTGGCATTTAATCTCCAGGGTAAAATATCATCAATAATTTAATCTCTCTTCCCGGATATTTTTAAATTGACCTGTCTCAGAAATATTGTCAACACTTTAAAAGTATTTGAGACTTCTAAATACCAAAACTTGGAATAGTCACGGGAGAAACTTCTTAGGAAAACAGTACACCAATTCCATTACCAGCCCTTCTTTAAAAAAAGAGAAAAGTTACTTTCTATGTCACCTTAAAAAAGTTCTACATGTCTTTCAGCAATTCTCATATATCTTGGAAAACTGTAGGCAAATCAACCTCATTTATTTTTTAGTAACTTATTCAAGCAGAACACTTTGAGACAAAGGAACCCCTGAATTTCAAAAGAAAGTTGAAGTAATTAAAAGGGTTTAGGAATTAGGACTTAGGAGTTGCTTTACCACCTATTTTCATAGTTGGTTACCTGGAATCTCAGGCAATTTCCTACTTTTTTACATTGAAAAACCCATTTCTGACACTATGCCAACCAACCTAAGTCAAATTTCCTAGAGGCAACCTCACCTGATTATTCTGGAAATTGCCGTTAATTTATTCTCATGATGTTTTCTTTTTTTTAAAAAGGTATCAATATATTTCTTGAGTCTTTGAGGGCTCAGTAAACAACCTCCATTTTCTCTGCCTGCAGTCTGAAGCAATTGAGTAGTAAGAAAACATAGTATAAGGCAAAAGGGAACCAAAACATCACCTTCTTTCCTGATAAAGCTGACGTTAGAGAATGTGGCTCATAACTGTAGATAAGGTGCTTCCTAATACTGAGCACCAGAATTAAGTAGACTGCCCTGCAACAGAGCCATGTCAGCTGTGAACCACGGTTCACTTCCAACAGACCAGAGGAAATGGCTCAGTTGCACATACAGTTTCTCTTTCCATTTCAGGATTGAGAAATATAACTCCTTAGAGCATGAGAGAATGTTGGGCCCCGTTTAAGTAACTGTAGTCATGGACTGTGTGTGCTCCTGACAGAAGTAAAGTTCATGGAGCAAGAAAAAGATGCCAGCGTGATGTTGATTGAAAGTTAGGGTCACATGGCTGTATCACATCATGGCTCCTGTCCCGCTTTGGGTGAGCAGCTTCTGCACGGCAGGGCTGCCTCTGCGGACATGGAAGTAGGGTGCTCCCACACCTCCAACATCAGCACCAAAGGACTGTGTGGTCCTTTGAATTAATTCTCTGTAACTCACCGCATAAACCTTTGCTTTACGTCAGGTGGATTTCCTTAGCATAGCCCTCATTTTATGCTTTTTTTTTCCCTTTCCTGAATTTTCACATAATATCCCTTTTTTCTGGTCTATCTTCCCCTTGTTATCTTTAATTATTCTATGCCGTAAAGATTAGCGCAAGTTGGTCCTTCTCTTTGAAGTGTCCATCACTGCTCCGGCTCATTGAACTGCGATCAGAAGTCTTAAAGCACTTGCTTAGACTACAAATTCTACTTAATCGCTTAGATCATTTTCTTATTATTTTGGGGGCATTAGTCATAACTCTTCTAGTAGACCACAAACAGCTCAATATCCAGGACTGTGTACCTCTTCTTATTCCCTAGAGAGTGTACTACAATGGGCAGCAGCTTAAGGAGAACTGAAGTGAGCCAGACCGAAGTCTGCGGCCAGTCACTGGCACCTGCTATTGGCGTAATCTCCAGAAAGTTACTTCTAAGCCTCAATTTCCTCATCTTTAAAATTGATGCTGTTGCAAAGATTAAATGAGATGATGTGTTCAGAGGGCTTAGCATGATACCTGGAGCATAATCTTCAATAACGTTAGTTACTATTACCATTACTTTTGGGTCTATGTTCATAGTTAGGATGAACTTTTTAATGAAGTAATCTATATTTTGTTTCCTATAAAAGCATATCCAATGCTTCTTTGGAAGCTGTACGGCTCTCGGGACCTTCTAGTGCCTTATAAGCAAAATTAGACTGACGAGGAAGAGTCATTGAGACTCTTTATTTCTTAACTCCCAGAAAAGTGTATCTCAATAGTTCTCAAAGTACGATGTGGAAAACCCATGATCTGTGAGTTAATACTATTTTCATAATAATACTAAGACAGTCTTTGCGTTTTTCACTGTCATTCTCTTGTAAATGCACAATGGGCTTTTCCAGAGTCTACGTGGCATGTGACAGTGCAACAGGCTGGATGAAGACACAGATTTGAGAGTACAGGTGTCTTCTCTTAATCCAGACATTAAAGATATTTATACAACATAAAACAATGTCACCCTTCTCATTAAATGTTTTTGTTTTGGAAAATAGCTTTTTACGTTTCATAAAATATATTATTTAGAGTAATACATTAGGATTATAATTGTTATTTTTGAATGGATAATAAATATTTTTTTAATTTCTCAGTTTTAGCACCTAATATTATAAATGTCAATAGCTATAACCTGCATAAACACAAGCTCTCTGTGGTCTTCAGTAATCTACAAGAGTGCGAAGGAGTCATCAAGCCAGCTCTTTTAACTGCTGATGCATCTCACCCTCCCTGGGTTTCAGTGGGCTTACACCTATAATCTGAGGGGTGCAACAAATACATGTGCCAAATATCACTTGTAGTAACATGTTACCACTCGTCATTTTTCTAAGTTTATTTTGTCCTTCGTAATGATATTTTCTCTTATATTTCCTAGTCCTCTCGCCTTCTAAAAAAGAACCATCATGAATTTAATGAAATAAAATTGGGATGTAATAAAACACTCACAAAACAAATATAGATATTTCATGGTATCATTTAATTCTCTCACTGAAAATAACTGGGAGGTCCTTTGATCTAATGCTCCACCTCTAGGCAGGATTCCACTGAGCCTTTAATAATAACAATGATAATAATAATGATAGTACTATGCCTGGTACTTATTAAACACTTTCATATGCCAGTCATTGCCCTAAGTAATTTAAATGAATTATTTCATTAAATCTTCACAGCAGCATTTTGATATAGATTAAGATGTTAATCACATTTTGTCAATGGAGAAACTGAAGCCAAATAAATTAAGAAACTCAACTAAGGTCACATAGGTAGAAATTAAACTTGCTTTAGAGCTCATGTCTTGTCTGCATGAATCAAAGCTTTCTCTACAAGCATTATCACTTAAAGTAGACTTTTCTCCAGTCCTTATTTGTTTGCTAGGTTTTAAAAGTTGGCTAACATTCACACTAGCAACTTCTTTTAAAACCAAGAATACTTGTTTTATTTTTTTATTTCATGCATAATAGCTTTGTATTACTTTGCATATCATGATGATCTTAAGGATCTTGCCCAAAAAAGCAGTTGTCAGTTAATTTTGTGTCCATGTGTATTAATTAGTGATCTATTATTGTGTAACATAAACTTAGTGGCTTAAAACAACAGTAAATATTTACTATTTCACAGTTTCTTTGGGTCAGAAATTCAGGAATGGCTTAGATGGAAATTCAGAAATGATTCTAGGTCAGGGTCCCTCAGGAGGTTGTAGTCAAAATGTTGGCCAGAGATGCTGTCATCTGAAGGCTTGACTGGGGCCAGAGAACCCACCTCCAAGGGGGCTCACTCATGTGGCTGTTGGCTGGAGACCTCAGTTCCCTACAGACTATTCACAAGAGTTTCTTGCCCCAAGGATCTCTCCACAGAGATGCTCTAGTGTTCTCATGACGTGGCATTTGGCTTCCCCCAGAGTGAATGATCCAGGAGAAAGCAAGGTGGAGCTGCAGTGTCTTTTATGATCCAGCTGTAGGTCACATGCTGTCATTTCTGCAATGCCCTGTGGGTTATACAAGTCTGCCATATTCAGTGTGGGAATCGACTGCTCTGGGGCATGAATACTGAAGGCAGGAATCATTGGGGACCATTTGGGAAGCTGGTTAGTACATATGGATTGTGATTTTTTTGAATGTATGTTGTGGCTAAACTTCAAGTAATAGTCAATTCTGACTTTTCAACTTGATTTTCTCTTATCACTTTATCCACTTTCTTCCTCTTCTATGCTAACTTTTCTCCTCTCCCCCACTCCATATCTTTTATTGAAGTGTGTTAAACAGTTAGGAGGAGTGGAGAGCTGAGAGGAAAGATCATGGCCTTGGAATCTTTTAGGCTCAGACTTAATTTCTGACATTCCAATTTACTTATGTATAAAATTGGGATATTTATACTTCCCTTACAGGCTTGTGGCATGATTAAACAAGTACCTATCATGTGATGATTGTTCAAGAAATATTAGTCCTATTGAGGCAAATAATCCATAGCCAATCTATAAATTAAAATTGGGGTGGTTTATTCTGAACCAAAATGTGAGGACCATATAGCCCAGGGCCTTCCTTCCCCAAGGAAGGAAGGGCACCAAAGAAGTGGGGTGTGCAGAGTGGTTATATACCCACAAACAGCATGTATCATAGATGACTGAAACATCCCTTTTACAATAGTCACAAGACTGCTCTGTCTGCACAGCGATTGATGGACACAGCAGGTAGCGGGTCTGCTGTCTCGGTGGACACAGCAGGGTGGCAAGTCTGTTGTCTTAAGCTGGGTGGTCACAGGTGAGCACAGCAATCAGTTCCTAGCCTATGGAGAGATGTTTATCCTTAAGGGAATGCCAATGTTGGGGAAGTTGCATCTTTATCTTAAGGCCATTTGTTCTTGTCTTTGGGACATAGCAGATGCTTAAAGCAGATACACAAAGCATGCTTAACGGCCACGTCAGGCCCTTATGGAAAAACAAAGTCAGGCCGAATTAGGTTTACACCAAATGGCTTCCTCATATTCTCCAATATATCCTATTGCTTGCCATTTGTTTATCAGTCCTGCACCCTCAGTTCAAATATCTATCATTTCTTGTATTGTTCCTTTGAAAAATGCAAGGTGAAACTAATTAGTAAATGCATTTAATATAATGTATTCACTTTCCAATTTTTTTATTGCCACAATCCCCATCTCCTAGCCTAGACATTTAGTGATAGTTTGAAGGAATGAGGTGATATGTTAATATTGTAAAGGTTTTTTTTTTTTTTATTTCAACATCCCAGAGTACCTATGGCATCTAGAAATATAGTTCAATATAATCCTCAATATTTTGTTTTTATAATGTGAATGAGAGTAAGATATCAGTACCTTTTTCCCCATATTCTTGTTAATGTGTTTTTATGACATTGTTTGCCTCAGTTTATACTGTTATACCAAAGGGAACAGAAAAGTTTATGCCTTTTTTCCCAGCTAGAGGCTGTCAACAAAAATAATCCGTAACCAATCTATAAATCAAAATTGGGATGAGTTTATTATGAGCCAGATCTGAGGACATATAGCCCAGGAGAGTCCTTTCACAAAGGCATGGAGCATTCCAAAGAGGTGGGGTGTACAGAGTGGTTATAAACCGTCAAAGAGCATGTATCACATGTGATTGGAATGTCCCTTTTATAATAGTCACGAGATTGCCTCTCCGGCACAGCATTTCTGTGAACGCAGAAGGTCGGTGGTCTCGAGCTGGGTGCAGGTCAGCAAGCAATCTCCAGCCTAGGGAGAGATGCTCATCTTTAAGGAAATGCCCATGTCTGGGAGTTACATCTTTCTTAAAGGGCATTGTTCTTGTCTTTGGGACGTAGTAAATGCTTAAAGCAGATATACAATGTATGCTCAAAGGCCACGTCAGGCCCTTTTGGAAAAACAAGTTCTGGCCAAGTTAGTTGTATACTAAATGGCTTCCTCATATATTCCAATATATCCTATTGCTTGTCATTTATCAGGCTATTTCCAGTCAACACTACCACTGACTCACACTGTACTGAAAATTTTGGAAAACACAATACTTATCTGTATATATTTGTTCATCGAAATACTGAATTTAATATTTCGTCATTATGAGAATTAGAAAGGGTTCTGAATGCAACGAGAAATGTTAACTATGATATGGTAGCTCTTGGGTATAGTATATGCATAAGCATAATTTATACAATTTTAGTTCAATCTGTAAGGTGAAATTGGTAACAGGACATGACATAACGGAAGCTTGATGCAAGAATGGCTTTTTTATTCCGTGCCCCAGCTATCGCAATTTTAATACTGAATGGTTTGTCACTTTTTATTAACTAGACTTTTTTCTCAGTGACAAACTTAAGGAATAGTCTAGAGTTTTATAAATATCTGCAAATGTTATGTAAATTTTTGGTCACACGTAAAGTAGCAATTTTCTTTTTCACTTGGGTTGAATTTGCTTTTAAGTATCTGAGTCACATACATAAATATAAGCCATAAATATTATTCAGCACATACTTCAGCATTTCCTTTTCTTCTTTTTCTGATGTTTCATTAGTGACATTTTTCAAATCAAATTTAGCTAATCCTTGGTTCAGTCTCCAACAGGAAATGGTTGAGTGAGCAGGGATCCAAATGACAAAAGAACTGCTCACTTAGAGGATGCTCTCCAATACTTCACTCATTGAAAAAAAATGCAAACCTCCAGATTTTCCTGACCCTAACGCTCTGATTTTTCAGTTTGGATTTAACTGTGAATGAAAAACTTTGAAAAGCCATATAATCCATCAATATTATATTTGCTGGAGCCTGAGTTTCACACAACATCAAAGCATTTTCATGGCTTTGATATTTTTTCTTCCTTTAATTATGTCAGCCCCAGATAGAGCACATTTAATACCTTCTCCTGGCTTGCTCTTATTAGTAGTTAACACTTTATGTAGAACATATCTAGACTTCCTGACATCAGTTACTTAACCTTTTTTGACTGATAAGTATGGTAGTGCTTAATTTAGGGCAAGAAGAGAACGTAATTTCAAATTGCACATGTAAATTGAAGATTATCTGTTCTGTGTAGCTACATGTATGTGTGATAAGCAGACATGTGTGTATAAAACCAGCACTTCATGATAACCAGACCCTTTAATATTAAAAATCAAAATCAAAATAACTGAAAATTTAGTTTACAAGAAAACTAGCTAAATTGGAAAACTTCAAAGGAACCTAGGATCACAGCAGTCAGAAAAGGTCTCTTTAAGATGTAAACAGGAATATCTCACTACTCTGCTAAAAAACCTTGGATTACTTCTATTTGTATTTAGAACAAAATGCGAACCCTTACATTTTGCGTATAAGGGACTAAAAGACAGGGCTCTTGTTCTCTGGGAAATTTGAGTCAAGTTGGGGAGACAGACATTAAACAAATACACTTAAGCATGTCATTATACCTTGTGATAAAGACAATGAAAAGGGACTATGAGAGAGGTTAACTTGAGAAACATCAATTAGATTGGTGGGTCAAGGGAAATTTCCCTGAGGAAGTGATATTCACATTAAGATGTGAGGTGCGAAAAAGAGTCCCGAAAAGAACAGTCCAGAGGAGAGAAGCGTTTGTGTAAGAGCCTGAGAAAGGAAAGACCCTGATGAGCTGGAGGAACAAAGAGCTCTTGATGATGAATTATCCAAAATTAATGTAAAATGATATGTTCAATTTTACTGATCAGAGATCATTCTTTACGTACTGCAGTATTCCCTCTGTGCATTTCGTAGTGTTTGGTGTATATGTGAGATGACCAATAAACATTTAATGAGTAAGGGCACAAAAGAGTTTAATGGTAACAATAACTAAAAGGGGGTGGAGACTCATGTGATTGTGAGTCATAAGTGGGATTATTAATGAAAGGTCCTGATCTCAGAGAATGGCACATGGAAATTTCTTGACCTAGCTCAAAAGAATCAAAGTTCCTACTTTGTCTTGAACTGTTCTCAACGACTGTTGTATGAAATATTGGAAGACCAACAACTTTCACAACTTTTAAGTGAAATAATCTCTGTGTACTACCACAAAATTCTTATTAATTACTTGAACTGGATGCTGTCACTGTGTTTTCCTCCCTTGTTCCTACTTGGTTTGCGGAAGTAAACTCCTTTCCTTTCGCATACAAACAAATACACATTTTGATTGGTTGGTAGACAAAGCATCGTTAAAAATGGTTTTGGGATAAACGATGGCCTCAAAGCTTGTATCTCCCTTTTGAGTATCAAAACATGTGTCATTTTTGGTAACAGAAGCCCAATTATAAGTTTAGTTTTACATACAGTTCTGAAGCGCTCTCAACTCATTTGCCTTGGCTCTGCTCTGGAAGACTAAACCTAGCAATTCTTATAGGTGGACATGAAGTCCTTGCCTTCTGGCTATTGAAGGACATGCTCTATACTTCAAATCAGGCAATTTGCTACATCCTTGTTTCTAAATAAAATTATGAAGGTTTCAGTTGCTGAAAGGAAATCTGTTTTGTAATTATTATTCTTGGTGCTTAAATATCTTGACAAATGTATGCAAAGTACTCAGAAATATACATTCATTTTTTTTAGCCACCAATATAGTGCATTACCCAAACGTCATCAAACATTGTCAATCACTTAGATTATTCAAATATAAAACATGGTACCCTATAGATAAAATCGAAAAAATAGCATGGTTTCTATGAAATTACATTCTTATAGGTCATTTGTATATTTTTATTTCATGAACTCTGGCTGTTAAGTTCAGTGCCTTCAACTAGACCATACCATTCATGGCTAGGTAAGTTCAATTTTTTCTGTTGCTTCAGTTTGAGCTTGAAACCCCAGTCCAGCGTCTTGCCAATGCCTGCCATTGATCCCAAAAACTGAGCTGGGAAATATGGATGGTTCAGTGTGAATTCATTACTCTTATTTGAAAAATGACACACAGCCTACTGGGTAAAACACAATAGAATCATTTTCATGTATGATCTACAGAGAAGTGTTCTTGTTATCTTATCACTTTTACATGTAAATATGAAAAGAAAATTAAATGTTAAAACTAAGACAAAAGTTAAACGTATACTAGACAAAATCCTTCCATTTTGTCCTGGGACATTGATGTTAAATCATTCCTTATCTGTGAGAGATTGCGAGTGATCAGTAATATCCATGTATTCCTTTTCTTCTTGGGCACAGAGAAGTCAATTCTGGATATTGAATTATGAGCTAAAGTGATGACCATTTTCAGGCCTGTCCCATTAAATCGCCACCTGCATAGAGAAAAATAACAAGGACCTAGAGGAGAGGGGTCCCACCAGAAGGAGGGCCTGGATCCCTGACTGCATGGATCACAATCCTTCCTCCCGCCCCTCAGCTGACCCCTCATGCCAACCTGCATTGAATTGTGAGTGACAAATAAGCTTTTGTTGCCTAATGCCACTGATATTTTGGCATTATTTCTTATAAAAGTTAGCCCACCCCAACGAATCCTATACCCGGTTTTCTAAAAAGATAATACTATTGCTGAGTTTAATCAGAATCCATTTCTATTAGAGCTTCTAGATCCAGGGATTCTAGATAAATTAAATAGTGGTGAGACCTTCAAAATATTTACCACAGGAAGAGTAATCATACCACAGAGAAGATAGGGGCAAGTTTAATGGAATTGCGTAAAAAGCGTTAAGACGTTCATACATATCTCTGTATAGTGGAAGATCCATTTTCGAGTGTTCTGCATAGCAAACTCTGCCCAAAAAGAATGTTGCCTCCCATCGCTCTGCTGGCATTTTGTAGCTTATATTCTTCACAGACTGCAGCACGCTGGCACTGTTCTACACAAAAAAAGCGGATCCCACAGGGAGCTGGTAATTGGCGGAAAAGTCTCAAACCCAAAACACTTGAGTAAGAAAGGCAAAGAGCAGTAGCATCACACAGCTTCAATCAGCAACCTGAAGCACACGGGCACCAAGCATTTCCTGGAAGTTGAGACTTGGTCCTTCCAGACTGAGTTTTAAGGAAAACAAACGCAAAGATTGGTGCCCTGACATAAGCAAACAACTTTCCTCAGATTAGACCTAGAAAAACAGTAAAGCAGCACACACAGAAGAGAATCCACACTGAGACAAATCTCTCCCCTTAACCACCTAGGATAATAGTTTTCACCGTTTCCTTAGAAAAGAGCAACAAGAGGTTGATAACAGAAGGCATATGTATTACTTACACGATTGTACACAATGATGTAGAAAATATGCTCGTTAATAAGTGAGATTTTAGTCATTTTCAGTAAACTGTTTTGATGTTCACATTATGTCTTGAATTCAGGGCTCTCCCCTGCTTCCAGTATTAGAGTTCACACTTGGTGCTCAAAAGGGCAAAATGAGGCAATGCTCACGGAATTCTGTATTTACAATGCTTATTTCTGCCAGGGTGTGCAAAGTAGTGATCGGATGGTCCCTTGCAGAGCTCTGATCAACAAACATATCTAATCTCAATTGTTGTCCACTGTCTGTTTCCTCAGAACTGTAGCGTATCAAGCACATGTTCAGAAAAACATAAGCAAGATATAAAAAGGACACGTACAAAAACACTTAAGCACCTGTCCCAACCAATTAGAGAATAAATTTTAAAAGTCACTGCTATTATTAACCCCCAGCAATTTCAGAGCCCCCTTAACTGGACCTAAGGTGGTCACTGTGGCAGTCATCCATGAAACGTGGAAATTCCAGTTGGAATAGCATCATCTATATCTTTTCTTTCTTGGACTTCTTGCAAGCTAGTGACTGTCAGGAGACAGAGCGTGTTTGGCAAATGCCGTTAGAATTCACCTGCTAGGCCATACTACAAATCTCTGGTGGTTTTGCTCAAACTGCATGTTAGATTTGCCTGGTTGGAATAAGAATGAGCAACATGAGCTCAGCATGGACACTCTGCACAGCCTTCTGTCTGAGCTTTTTACTGGGTCCAGTTCAGAAAGAGAATTATCCTTTAATAGTGTTGGTCCGTAAACATCAGAGAAATGCATGGGCCTCTCTCCATTGGGATATGACCAGAAGACCATGATCTGTCATTCAGTATCTACTGTGAAGAGAAGACTCCAAAGACCATTCTCAAAGAGAAGAAACAAAATGAAAAAAGAATGAGGAGCAGCATGATTCTGCAGCCCATCGGGCCTATTCCAGCCAAATACTTCCCAAGGAGAGGCTACACCTAGGTGAAGGACCAATGACTCTATTTACAAAGAAATGAAAATTCAATAAACCAACCCATGGTGTTTTCTGTTTGGCTTAATTTTGTTGTTTTTGTTGTCAACATGTTAAGAATATCTTGTGTCATTGAATTTTTTCCATTTGAGACAATTTATTGACTGAATTGACTAGTCATTTATAATGCAGAGTTGATACCAAAGTGGATGATTAAAACCTTTTAGAGCAATTTCCCCCATAAGGTGAGTCGGTGATCACAGAAATACATACAGTAGTTTCCACAACTATTTATTGGTATATTGCCAATCTAGAATAAAGACTGTATAAATACTGCATCTATGCAATTATCAAAGGTGAAAAATGAAGTGTGTTCCCTAGTCATTCGGTCTGTACTGTGTTGTAACAAACCAGCTGTTAAGTGTTTAGGTAATTTTTTATCTCCTTGCCACTTCTCTAAAAAACCTGAACGGAGAAAATAAGACAGCACTTTGGATCTTGTGCCATTGTACGAATCTGGTCTTTTCACAAAGTAATGTGTGTTTCTCTCTAGGTTGCTCTGGAATGTTTATGGACAATTGGAAATTGTTAATTGTGACAGATTTCTTTGTCATGCTCTCTGGCTCCTGCTTCTACCAGGATATTACTGTATATGAACCGCTCTTGGGAGCACCTTCCTTTTGGGCAAAGCTGGGCCAACTCTGAGAGATCTAACTTTGCCCAGCGACTCTCCCCTCAGCTCCAGCATTAACATGCAGTGCGTTGGTTTGGGCCACTGTCTCCTCAGAACTTTGCAACTCATTTGGATAGATGTAACCATCCCCTGTGTGTTGATAATAAATACTCACTAGTTTATATTAATAAGTGATTCACATATCTGAAATTTTCCATGTATATTATTATAAAGCAAATATTACTGAAATCATGTTTTGATGGTACTTTTTAAAATTCATCCACATAAGTAATGAAGCACTGGAAATCACAGAAATAAAAAGCTGCATTCTCTGCTTTTACACGTGAGGTTAGAGCATCCCAATCTTGAAGCTGAATTCCAAGTTTCCTGTTGACCCACTTTATGGAATTTAGGATCTCTAGACCTTGCTCATAATACATTAAAAGAAAAACTCAGTCATTAAGTTGGTATGATACCAACCGTGTGATACAGAGAAACCTCAGCTTTGACTCTGTTCGCTCCTGGGCCCTGGTTATGTGTGGAACCAACATAAGGCAACCGCTTATTTCCAATAGTTTCAGTGTTGTAACTGGGGGTTTCATTCCTGGAAAACAATTTGATTCCATAAACACAAAAATGTATCCTTAAAGGAAATAAGTACAAATACATGATGTTTATAATTTCTTAAGTATATAAAATCAAATTGCCTAAAAAAACAAGATCCAAATCCTCCTTTAGGGAGATTTCTCTCCATGAACTGGACTAGGAAAGTCTCCTTAGAATAAGATCAGTAAAATCTAGAATAAAGGAACCATCTTCTTATCTGGTAAATCTCTCTGTGGGAAACAGAAGCATTTTTCATTTTTCTAAGGACATTTGAACTACTCCCAAAATTTGTATCTGTCTCACAAATTTCCTTTGACAATTTTGTGACCACGAAGTCTTTGAATGGTAAATTATGGGGGGGGGAGGGTCAGTTTCCATGGTAATTCCTCTTCCTAAAGCTCTCTTGATGTTCCATTTCAATAAAACCTTCCTTGCTGAGCTCCTGGGAATAATGGAATTCTTAGAGTACCGCTACCAACAAGCTCAGCTGAGCCATCCCGCCAGGACTAGTCAGGTGGTGGTGCCAGTGGGATTAGCAGTGTATGATCCTCAGTGTCTCCATTCTTAGCCAGTTGTAATTTCAAGTTTTGATCATTACCAAGGGGACCTAGACAGAATAAGAAAAGTTGTAAAGTGTATGGGTCGCAAGTTATAAACTGGAAGGCACCCGTATTTCAGGATATTTTATTATCAAATACTTTGTGTGTTTTAGTTGCAAGTACCACCTAGTTATGTTATAGGACACAGCTGGTGTAATGAATTCACCTTTCAAAAAGCCTTAATTTAGAACTGCAGAGAGCAGATAAAGCAAATTTATTTCAAACTCCTACACGAAGCAAGAGTCCCCAAGAGATGTCCATTGATCCTATTAATGGATACGAGCATATATTTCCTCAAACAGGAAATATATTTTATATACTATCACCAACAAAACAACTACACTTTCTCTAGTTTTTGACCTTTGACTTTTGTTTTGAGAAGTATGTTTTATGATTTTCAAACTCTTTAAGAAAATAGTCATCTTCTTTTTTTTTTACTAACAAATAGATATTGAATTTTTTTCAAATGAGTTTTCTAAGTTTATTGAGATCATCGCATCTTTTTCTCCTTTGCCCTATCATTGTGGTAAAATTGTGTTAATAGATTTACAAATATAGAACCATCCATCAGTCAGAATAGCCTGGGTTATGTTGTGGCAACAAAAATCCTTCTATCTCCAGGAATTAAAACAGTATTTCTCACACTTGGCCCTGTTGACATCTTGGGTTGGTTGGGCAATTTTTTGTGGTGGGGGCTGTTCTGTCCATTATAGGATGTTTAGCAGAATCCCTGACCTCTATCCACTAGATGCCATGAACACCCTACTACTAATGTAAGTTGTGGCAACCAAAAATGTTTTCAGGCATTGCCAAGTGTTCTTTGGGTGTTGGGGGGAAATTGCCCCCAGTTGAGAACCATTGTTTTAAGACAGCGAGGTTTTATTTTCATTCACAGTACGTGTCCATTAAAAATCAGTTGAAGGCTCTCCTTTGTACCCTTCTCTCTAGAATGCAGGCTGATAGAGCTGCCACCATCTGGAACCTTGCTGGACAAAGTGGCAGAGGGAAAAAGAGAGGATACACAAATTGCACACCAGCTCTTACAACTTCTGCCTGGAAGCGACACAGTTCACTTCTATTCTCATGAATTTGGCCAAAGCAAATCACATGCATAGAACTAAATTCAAAGGGACCTGGGAATGTAGCATGGGAATGAAAGACAGGGACCCAGCTGTATTGGTGATTGGACATATTAACATCACAATATCATTTTAGACTCTTTTTTGAAGTGTAAATTCTACCTCAGGCATATTTTCTCAGAAAGAGTATAAACAGCACACTGCACGTCTAAAATCCTCTCACTTCGTCTGTTTTGTTGTTTACGCCTACAGACCTATAGGGTGGTTGTATTGAGTTGATGTGTTTTTTATTGCTCTTTCACTTACATAAACTACTTTTTAAATTTTTTTTTTAGTTAACAGTAGAATATCAATATTTGTGGTTTTAGTTATGTAAATAATGTGTGTGAGAAATATGAAAAATAAACCATCAAAAAGCTTCCGAAGGAAATCCAAATCTATACTTAATGGAATGACTTCATACTTGATGACGTAGCATTCAAATTGATGGGTTGAGAGTGTAGGGTGAGCTCCTCCCAGCCCTCCGTAACCACAGCCCTCTTCCCACGCTGGGTTCTAGCCTGTGTCTCCTTGCTGTCTTATTCTCCTTTGATGAAGATCTATAGTTGTGCCACTGTAGTAAAGCTCACTTACTGTTAAAAAGAGCAGCTGTAGATAATTACATAAGGTGTTATTCATATAAAGCGCTACAAATAAAATTTGTAAGTTATAATTTCATTTTCACAGTATTTTATGGCCGGAAACTGGAAATGTGGGGTAGACAACATTTTCTCTGTCATCATGATGTAAAGGCTTTATGTACCATTCTCAGTGATTCCCTGTATAATCCGAAGGATGTAATGCTATCACAATTTTATAAATAAGTCACCCAAAGTTACACAATCAGAAAGGGATAAAGTCTGCGTTCAAACTTAGCCCAAACTTGTTCAACTTTCCTTATTTCTTCTCTGTTTCTTTTTTTTTTTTTTGAGGAAGATTGGCCCCTGAGCTAACATCCACCACCAATCCTCCTCTTTTTGCTGAGGAAGACTGGCCCTGAGCTAACATCTGTGCCCATCTTCCTCTACTTTAAACATGGGATGCCTGCCACAGCATGGCTTGACAAGTGGTGCCTAGGTCTGCACCCAGGATCCGAACTGGCGAAACCCGGGGCCACCGACACAGAATGTGTGAACTTAAGCACTGGGCCCAGCCCCTCTAATGCTTCTTATAGGTGTTATAATGAACCTGGGCTTATTCCTAATGACTAACTCTAGTCCAGATAGTTTTGGATTAGCATTTTTTAAAAATTGTACTCATTAAAAATTACAATATTCATTTTGTGAGTTCGTAAGATGTGTTCACTGTGGAAAATTTAGACAACAAGAATTATACAGGGTAGAAAAGAATTCAGCAGACATCGGTCCGGATGAGATAATCATTGTGAAACTTTGGTGCACAACATTGGTTGCATATTTTAAAACATAAAATACGGATAATTTCTCATATTCTAAAATATAGTTTTAATAACTATATACTTTCCCATTTTAGGGGTGTGCCATAGTGATTTAACTGTCCTCTATTTTCTTTTTTTTTTTTTTTGCACATGAAGATTGTTTCTAAAGATCGGCTGTTAGAAATAATGCTTCAGTGATATCCTTGTATACACTTCTATGCCCAACTCTGACCGTTTTCTAAGGTAAACCTCCAGAAACAAGATATGTACCCTTAGGCTTTTCACTCATGATCCCAAAGTGTCTTACAGAAAAGCTTACAAAATTATACTTTTAGCAACAGCACTTGTTTCTCAGCAACTTCTCCAATATAAGGAAAAATGATTTATGCGACCCCCAAACAGCCAATTAAGAAGCGGGAAATATTATCTTGTTTTGATTTGCGTCTCTGATTATTAGTAAATTTAAACTTTTTTTAGCCATTGGCGTTTCCTTCTGTGGGAGTGGCTTTTCCTGCCCTTTGCCCATTTTCCTATGGTGGAGAACTTCTTCCTGGAGGCCCCCGCCGCAACCTTCTGTGCAGTCCCATTCTCCCCTCCCAGCACACCGTTGTCTCCTTCCAGTACAGCAGCTGATTAACATTCAGAAAATCACAGCTATCTTCTTCTGAGGGTAGCTTATCTCTTAGCTCCTAGTTTTATAGATTGCTAGAATATAACGTTTGGAGTCAGACACCTTGGGTTTGAATCCAACCTCCAATACTGAGCCAGCAGGTGAACTTGGGCAAGTCACTTTATTCCTCAAGGTTTAATTTCTTTTTTGGTAAAACGTGCATAATCATGTGTATCTTAGGACATTGGTGTGCATAGTACCTGGCATAATAAGGACTCGGAGTAAACTTTGTTCCTGTTTGCATGGTTGTTGGTCTTATTATTATTAACTATGATGGCACTGAGCTCCAGGAAGACAGTGACCTGTTACCTAATCTTCATTGGGGATCTTCTTTCACTTGTGTGAACCCTTTGTGCTTGTTGCTCTGCTTTTCACAGACAGTGCCTAATGTCCAGGGAGGGATTCCAGTCCATAAATAAATAGTGGAGCAGGTGTTTCGAAAGGAGTGAGGCCTCGTATCACGTCTCATGTTACCAAGTAAGGCAGTCACAAATGCTCCTGTGCGTGTGGTTGACTCCTGTGTACACCTGTGACGTCCTACTACCCAGCAAAGAGCTTCTGATTTTTAAAGGCGACTCAGAGGCACATGGAGAAATACCAGTTTGACAATTTAGGGACCCAAAACAAATGCATAAACAAAAAATAAACAAAACCCAGGATGCCAAGAATTAAGATTGCCAGAAGTGAGAAAATACACTTGCTCTATTTTACGGCACAAGTGATATTATTTCATACAAAATATACAATATTATTATAAATTATCTAGCATCTATCTATCTATTGATTTAGTGATTTATCGATTGATTGCTCCAAAGCCCTATCTATCTAGATAGAGATAGAAACATAGATTATATATTCTTAAGCATGTTTCCATGTTTGCAACTGGTAAACAGTTTGAGTATCTATTTCTGCCTCTCATATGGGATTTACTTACAACAATTTTTCATTGTTTTAAAAAATGTATCCTGCATATAACAACCACGTGCATTTTTTGATATTTGTAGAGGACCACAGGTAGATTTCTTGTGCTAACCAAAAAGAGTATGCAAAATATTTGAAGGGTAATGAAGTCATGATGGCAGTCGATATCATTCATCTTACATGGATTTTAAATCTTTGCTGAGAAAGCATGTACCAGTAAGAGGAAATTATTGGCTATTTAGATAATTGAAGTCAAATTTAATGGATTCTGCTATTAACCAAAATTGAAAGATTTCTTAAGTTGTTTCCCTAAGATGCACAAGGAATAAATCAAATATATGTTTGTGATACTTAGGTAACTCAAATTAATGTTCCTCATAACCAATTTATCTTAGTTCTTTCATTCTCCCTAAGTCTTAGGGAGAGAATAGTAGACAAATAGGAGAATTTTGTCCTTCAGGAGCTAACGATATAGTCAAAGTACTTTAAAAAGTGAAAGCACACTAATGAATAAAATATATAAAAACAAACTGTTATCACTGCTAAGAAGGAAACCAACAAAGGGCTACGATAGAAGCTCTACGGGGAATCTACCCTAGATAGGATGCCAGGAGGAACGGAGGGAAGGTCAACGAGACTGGGGCAGTGACTGAAGAGGAGGAGGGAGGAGCTGGATTTTATGTCAACTGCAATGAGAAGGTCTTAAAGGGCATTAGTAGGCACCTTCCCCGAGGGAAAAGCTTCAAATCCCTGAATGGAAAAGTGTGGAGTGCAGCACTTTCCCAGCTTAGCTCTGAACGGTGAAAATCTGAGCTGCATTATAAATCTATGAGTCATATATGTTAGGCTGAATTATCCTCAGTTTTTGTCATGATAGGTAAAGATAGCTGTCCACGATGCAAATGAAGAAATGAAGCAATTAGGAGAATGCAGAGAAAGAGCAGGCAAGGACAAAATGTAGGGCATTTGTGAAATTCTGTACAGCTGGAAAGCACTAAAGTTAAAACAAGAATATGAAGGATAATAAAATAAAATAAAATGGAAATGACGGATGGAGTAACCTGAAAGCTACAGGAAAGAGGAAAGTGCATTTTGATTGGTCTTATATGAAAAAATGAAAAGCTAGGAATCTGGAGTAGGTGAGGTTATAGGAGTACATTTGTGATAAACAATCCACAGAGGAGAAATTCTTCAGTACCAAAAAAAATTATTGTGCCACATATATCTTTTTCATTACTATTTTGGCTTTAAATTGGGAGACGGAAGGAAATATGCAGGCTCTTCTTTTAGTAAAGCATCGTGATTTGATTCCATGGAGCATGAGTACTCCTTTTTTGTGTGTGTGAGGAAGATTGGCCCTGACCTAACATCTGTTGCCAATCCTCCTCTTTTTGCTTGAGGAAGATTGTTGCTGAGCTAACATCTGTGACAATCTTCCTCTATTTTATCTGGGTCACCAACGCAGCATGGCTTGATGAGCAGTGCTTGGTCCATAACCAGGATCTGAACCAGGGAACCCTCAGCCACCAGAGCAGAGCACTCAAACTTAACCAATATGCTGCCTGGCTGGCCCCTCCATGAAGTATAAGTACTGTTGATTTCACAGAGAAGTGCTCTAAGGCGACCACTATGGGGCAGTGCCCAAGCTCATTCAAGGTCCCTCAGGGTACGTCCGTGGCTGAGCATCACATGCAGGAGAACACGACTTCTGTGTTCTTGAATTAAGAGAAGATAAAGAAGAGGCAGAGAATGAAGACAATGGTAGCTGACTTGGGAATAAATTTTAAGGAACTAGAAAACAAGACTGAGTGAGACTTTGGGATTTGTTTCCAGTTTATTTTTAATGTTTAAACTTTTATTATAGAAAACTTCAAACATGTGAAAAGTGAGCAGACCGTTAGAATTAACTCTGTATAACCATCACCCAGCTCCATCAGTTGTCAACATTCTGCCATTATCTATCATCTGTACCTCCACCCACTTTCCACACCGTCTTGATTGCTATTGCTTCTTGTAATTTGAGAGTTTAAAGTGTATTTTTTAACTTGATCCAACATTAATTTTTAATAAGGGGACATTATTATATAAGGGGATGTTACCCAACATTGTCGTATTTATGGTTGATGTTAACTTGATGGATTTGGTAGCAATTGAGGTAAACAGAAAAATCCTTTTTTGTGTTGCTTGTGTTTCATCCTGACGAAAGTTGAAAATAAAAAGGTTTGCATCTTGAGAAAGTGTCCTGGGATGGGAAGTTTTGAGGACCAGTCTTCCAGCCCTATGCTCTTCTGCTAACTGTCCTTGTGGCCTTAATGGATCTGTGACTCAGTTTTCCCATTTGTAACTTGGGATGACTGAATGTGATACATCCTACAGTAGCTTCTTATTCCCAAGTGGCTTATACTTCCCTTTACCAAAAAAGTGGCCTCTATACTATCCAGTCTGACCTGCTCTTCACAGTTTCCATCCTGTTGTTAGAGCTAAGTCGATTTAATTCAACCAGCATTTACTGGGGGCTGATTATGTACCAGGCACTGTTCTTGGCACTGAAGATAAAGTGAACAAAACTGACTCAAATCCCTGCCTTATTAGGGTTACATTCTAGTGAGGCGTCACACACTAAAAAAGGTAAATAACTAAAATATGTAAGCATAAGCAATATGTTGTATACTAACAAGTGCTGAAGAAAAAAACACAAAGCATGAAAGAGAAATACAAAGTGTGTGTGTGTGTGTGTGTGTGTGTGGAGGGGAGTGAGGGCTGAGAGATGGGATGTGATGAAAGATAGGTGGGATGGTCAGAAAGGACCTCGGTTTAGAAAGTAAGCTTGGAATCGAGATCTGGAAAGAACGAGGAAGCTGGCCATGTGGACATCTACAAGAACAGCATTCCGGGCAGAGGAAACCTTAATTACCAAGGCCCCATGGTGGAGTCGGGCTGCTGTTTCAGAAGGGCCATAAGGAGGCCAGTGTGGCCAGAACCCAGTGAACAATGAGGGGCACGCCAATTGTGAAGGGCCTCATAAATCATATTATGACATTGGTTTTGACTCTGAGTGAGATGGGAAGTCTTTGGGGTTAAAAAGAACTAATAGCATCGGATTTATGTTTTAACAAGGTCAACAGTCTGCCTGAGAAGAGAGCAGAAATGAGGAAACCAGTCAGGCTACTGCCATAATCCGGATTAGACGTGGAGTATCTTGTTGGTAGTGGGAATGGTGAAAAAGGGTTAGATTCTGGACCTGTCTTGAAAGTATGGCTGACAGGATTTGCTGACAGATTTGCTATGGGGATTGGAAGACAGAGAGAAGGCAAGGATGATGCCAAGGTTTTTCTTGGAGTACCCAGAAGCATAGAGCTGCTTTTAACAGAGAAGGAGGAGTCTTTTGGAGGGCTTGGGGTGTAATGGTGCTTAACTCCCACCTCTAATACACACGCAATCCACAGATGTCCGGTAGACCCTGTCTCTCTCCATCTCACATTCTCAATGTGCAGTTGTCTAGGATACAAAAGATCAACCAGGAAAGGGTCCAGGCATAATTGGCAGAGAGTGAAAAAGAAACTCTCCTCAGCCTTGCTCTTCAGTGTTACAACATATTGTGGGACCCTTCAGGTTTTCTCTAAAACTGCATAAAGTTTTAAAATTGGAAGAGATCATATAAAGACTACTTTGTCCAACTTTTATAGATATGGACACTTTGCTCAGACAAGTTAGATGACTCACCTACGGGACAGGAAAGAGGAGAAATAAATAGCATGGCTTTCTCAAAAGCAAGGAGTAAAGATATGGCTGTGAGAGGAGCAATTATGTGAGTAAATGACATAGTTTTAAATCCCAAAAAAGAAAATAAATAACAGAGTACTAACAAAAATGTTACATACATGCTCAGGGAGGAACAGTGAGTGGTGTCAAAGGCAGCATTTTTGACATGATGGCAAAATAGACAATTCATTGTTCAAAGCTTTTGTTAAGAGCTTTTCAATTCAATAGTTTTTTTTTAAAATACTAATCTATAATTTCTTCCCATTAGTATCTCTTAGGACTTTTCTATATTTGTAGAAATTAAAATATAACACTTCCATAACTTTGTACTATCGGCCTGTACAACCAATAAAAAGGGTTTCTAAAGTAAAAGTATTCAATCTCCATTTTGTTTGCAAATTCACACTTGCATAAACCTAATTTACTTTTCTCGAAACTAACTTGCAGCAGAACAAAATTAAAAGCATTCCTCTTGTGTAGATTTTTGTCTCCTTTTAAAATATTTTAATTTGTGTCATTTTGTTTTGATTTTCCAAAATTAAATGATAGCTTCAAAATTACGTTGTAAAAAAGCTCTAGGGTGAGCTTTATTTGCTTGGTTAGTTTGAATTTTTGTGTGAATTTTACATCAATGATCAGATAGACATAAACGTAAGTGATGGGATATAGGACACACTTTTTTCCCCATAAATTGACATATATGCTTGAAGAAAAGGCTTGATTATCTTAACTCAAGCACCATGCATGCCTAGCTAGAAGCTTTAGAATGATGCAAAAAATAATTCTTAGCTACTGCATTACTTAATGGTAGAGAAAAATGCAGGAAAAAAAAATCCCCCTGGTGTACACTTAATCCTAACCTTTATGAGCTTCAGCTTTCTTATCTGAAAGACTGGAATTATCATACTTGCCTTAGCCATCTGATTGGATGGTTATAATCATCACGTGAAATAATGCCTTTGAAAGCTCCCTGATGCACTGTAACGATGCTGTTGGTATGACTGTTCAGAACTGTGGTCAGCTTATCTCTTCCCTAATGGGAAAACACTATATCCTAGAATCAGTCAAAGAAGGAAAGGAGTGTTTCCACGTTCTTTAAATAAAATGTGTCTCTGTGCTTGACGTTTCAAAGAAGTAGCCCACATCTTGTGTGCTAGAATAGAAATATAGCTTTTCTTCAATTCTTCGAATTAAACTTGATTTCACTACAGTAGTTATTTTGCTAGTCATTAATAGCGAAATTGTCCGTGGGTACCTCGCGGCTCTCCAGAAACCCGGGCAGGGACGCAGTACTGGTGGGCGTGTCTGCCAGAGGAGGGAGAGTTTCTCAACCTGAGAGCCGGCAATTGGAGCCTCATGGATTCACCTGTTTTAACTAGATTATCTTTTATCGAATTCCAATGGAGAAAACCCATAGTGGGCAAAGCTCCGAGCCCCCACACGGTGGAACTTCCTTCCAAAAACAATGGAAGCCGATGTAAAAACTTACTGTTTCCAGAATAGCACTGTAAATGAATGGGCTCTCAAGGGACGGCTGTAATTATGTTCTTTCACATCATGTGAGCACACTTCCACTTTTAGAGTGACACATTTAACATCTCCAAGTCAAATCAACATCCTCCAAAAATAAAGTTGACATGGCTTTATGTCATGAATCATTCTGGAATACATTCTTTGTCCTACTGCTGGCCATTTCAGGACACCCTTTAGATTTTATTTTAGCATCAAAATTTTGTTTTGTTATTAGAAGATACTCGAGTCTTTATCCAAGTGTGTGTCTAAGTCTGTATAGTCATTGTGATTGATCATCTGGATGATTCCATCTTAAAGAGTAATATTAAGATGACCAATTAACATGCACGTATTAGTGCTGTAGGGGATATACAAGCATAAGAGACAGTTCTGACCTTCACGGTGTTTGCAGACTAGTTGGAAGAGGAGAATATAAATGTAGAAAGTGCAGTGTAGGAAGAGTGTGACTCCGAGCCCCTTCCTGGATGGTATCACCCATTCTCACCGCTTTAGCTAGAGGACTTTGTCGTGCCCTGAATGCTCCGTAAATCTACACTCCCAGCTCTGACCCCTTCAACATCTCCAGTGGAATTTCTATCAGGTTCTCTAAACTCATAATGGTTCAAACTCAAGCTCACTTCTTCCTCACGCCTTCATCAAAGGACCATCCCGTCCCTCACTGACTGTGGGAGGTAAATGGTTGGGGTGATGATATGAAGTAGGGACCGGGAAGAATGGAAGACAGATTCACTAGACCCAAGTTAGGAGTTAGCCCCCCTCAAACTGTCCTGCGCGTAACCATGTATCCGCTTGTTTACCCAGACCTGTTTGTTCTAAGGAATTGGTGATGCCTCCTTCTTCTCCTCACCTCTTACCCTGCCGTCCTGTTTGAAGTTGTCACCTGACTCCTGACACTTTCCTGAGTTGGAAGAACCTCAGCTTTGACTCAATTTTGTGCTGTTTTAAACTTCATGAGATAAAACTTTTATTTCCTAAATTGACAATCTAAAGTTGAGAGACCTTTTGAAATTTTGAAAAATCTGAATCGTGCTTTTATTTTAATTTTGTTTCCATCATTTATGAAGTTGTCCAAAATTTAGGGCAAGGGGGGGTTTTAAAGAATCATTTAAGAGGAAACTCCAATGAGTTACTCTGACTTAACTCTTTATTAATAAGAAAAATAACAATTGAGGAAAGATATTTAAGTTGTATTCTTAAAGATTTCAAAGCAAAAATTTTTCAGCGTCTAATATCCAGTTTCTTTCAGCCATCTCTTCTGGTGCCTATCAAGCTAATAGGATATTGTTCCTAATGTTAACATCCTTTGCTTTCGTGTAGTCCTAAAGCATTATTTCATCTATTATAAAAAAATTACTTCTTATTTTAACTTTCTAATACATTTTTTTTACTATGTAGGCCATCCTAAGATATAAGTATATTGTACTGTAGATAATCAAAATTTTAGGATTTTTTCCCCTCCCCTTTATCATAGTTTTTAAAAGAGGAATTGTTCCTCAATTCAGATCTCATTTTCCTTAAAGGATAGTAATGCTTTCAGCATCCATTTTCTTTTCCTTTATTTAACAGGTGGGGAGAAGTTTCCGCACATTTGTATGGGCAATAATTCGAGCACTTGTGCAGATTTTCTCACATAATACTCTTCACATTTAATCCTCTGTTCTATCGTTACTTCTGTGTCTCACAATCAGAAGAAAGAAACGAGTAAGATGAAGTAAATCGTCTCAGCAATCAGAAGTCATTCCTCAAACGATGCATCTGAATGTCATTTGCTAGGCAGCCCACACAAATGACAACTCTTCTGCTCGCTCCGGTGTTGTGTAAATTATGCATGCAACTTCCCTGCCACTTGTCCATCATCTTGCTTTTATTCCAGAGGAATTCCAACAGTCATGGCACTTGAAGGGGAGGAATAAGGGATGCAGGGCCGTGGGGGCGGTTTTGTTTTTCCTTTCTGCTCAGGTTTCCCTAATGCCCTTTGCTGAGACAGAAGTGGCAAGGATGCAGTCGTCACCTGCTGGTTTTCAGGAGGAACCCTGCCTTGGGGGTTCCTTGAAAACCTCACACATCTCATAAGAAATCTTAAAAAATATTCTTTCAAAAGGGATGTAACAAGCAACCAGTATGTGGAAAGAAATAAGAAGGTCAAGATTGGATCTTGGGGGTTTTGTTTTATTTGCTGGGATCATTGACAGTGATATTTTGAAACTTAAAGAGCTAGAGTAGTAATCTGCATAATGGGCCAAAAAAGGGAAACTCATTAGGGCATAATGGAAGCACACAGGACCATAGTTACGTGAAAAACATTTGGACTGATATTTTGCCCTTGTGTTTTTTTTTAAGAAAATTGAAGTGGCATATAAATTCAGGTTCATACACACACACACACACACACACACAACCAGAGTGATAAGCTGGAGATGGCCAGCACTGGCCTGAAAGAGCCGTTTGTGCCCATCTGTTCCCAACCCCAGTTTGGTGACTTTAGGTTGGTAGCTTGAAAATGGCTATGGTAGCAAATTTACTCTACAGAAATTGGTCAATGCTACAGATCAGTTTGGTTCTGTTTTTTTTTTTTTTTCCCTTAGTGCCAGTTGTTAAACACTAAGCATCGCATCACTGCCACGGCAGGGTGTATTTTCTTCGGATTTCCATGATTGTTGCAGCAGTCTTCACGTTCCATCTGAAATATCATCGCAGAGTCATTCAATGAAGGTTTAATTTCTATTTAGCTTTATTCCCGGTTTCTGTCCCAGAGGGTGGCAGCATGGTGCAGTAAAAAGTACCTGGGGCTTTCATATTGAAAGGTGTTATTAATCCCTGCTCTGTCCCTTTGCCTCTTTGACCTGGGGAAAGTCTCTTAAGCTCACTGAGCCAAAAATTCCTCCTCTTCAAAGTGGGGATAGCACTACTAGTGTGAAGATTCAATGGGACTATGTAGGTAATGCGTGCAGCAGTCTCTGAAGAGCAGTTAGGTTGGGTCAGTGGGAGCCCACTGTCCCTAGTATCATGGGTTTGATGTCGAAGGGTCCTCAGGAAATGTTTTACTGCTTAATCTCGTGAAGCTAAACTCTAAGAGCTGGATGAGATCTTGGGAAAAGTTCAATACCTTCATTTTGTAGAGAAAGTCATTGACATTAAATGAGTTATCCAAAGCCGGGTCTCCTGAATCCTAATAGAGTTCAATTGAATTCTTTCTATTCTCCTGTGGAACCATCTCCTGGCAACTAGATAAACAGGTAACTATCTCTTCTTTCTCCCCTCTCTTCTATCCTCTCTCCTTTCTTTACCTTTACCTTTTTCCTCTTTCTCAACCCAACTTAATTTGATTTTGGTTTTATTAAGTTGCTCTGGTGCCTTGGAAAAAGTAGACTACATGACTAAAATTTAGACCCTCTGCAAAAGCACATCTTACTTGAATAGTGAAACCTCTTATGCTGAAAGACACTGATGCAAATATCAGGTGAACTAAAGGGATGTGAGCAGAACAGGTGATCCATGAAAGGAGACCCATGAGAAAAGGGGCTAATTGGCAGGTGACTGACTACTTAGGAAGAGCAAGAAGTCCAATTTCCTGAGAGCCTATGATGTGTCAGATTCTGTGCCAGCAATTCAATGGTTGCATTTATGTTTAGATATTATATCCTCTATTTTACAGATGAGGAAATTAAGGCTTAGGAACCTTAAGCTATCTTGTCCAAAGTCACATCATCAGTTCGTGGTGGAGTTACAATTCAAAGCCAAGGTTTCTATCCACTGTGCATTTTTCTAATGCCGGGTTAGTCAAGTCAGAGCGTATAGCTCCCACCCTATTCCTTTTCCTTCATGATTTGAAATTAGGCTTTGTAAGAAATATGCTGTGTTAAGTTCAGTCCATTTCCATAGACATATTTTAGGCCATAGTTTAAAATTTCTAGAAATTATTTTTAGTTTCTACTTCCAAAGAATGTTTTCATTTTAACAGATTGCACAAACCATCCAAGTCACTAAGACTCCCTACTCCAGGTAACAGATACAAATTTACAGTGTATTCTGCTGAATTTTGGTTTTGTTATTAGATGAGAATCAAAATCAGGGAAGACGGTGAAGGCAATGGAGCAAGTGCCACCGAGGGATTTAAAGGGCAGAGGAAGGAAAAGTGGAAGGTATGGACAACAAATTTCACTCACTTCACAATTTTGTCTGGGATCAGCCCAGGCAAAGTTTGTTTTATAGAGCAGGCTATCCCCTGGATGCCCCCACTTATGTCCATCTGATAAGTTTCACAAGGTAAAGGAGATGAAGGGTATGGAAAAGCATGAGCTTCTGGAGAAAATAAAAGACCACAGTTCAGCCTGGTTGACAGAAGTCAGAAGTGGGATGACTCATTATGAGATCAGAAATGCAGATCCATACAGGACAGCTGTCAACAGTGGAATTTATGTATGCCCACTTGGGACAGAAAGCCGTCTACTTGTGCTTGGGTCTCTTCAGTCGGATGAGGCATATTTTTGTGTGGATTGTTAATGCATGATGAATTACCTTCAGAGGACTTAGAAATCGTCTAGGGAGGACCTGTGCAAGATCTGAAGCTGAGATGTTTATGGAGAGGAAAGACTGATAATGAAGAGGCAAGCGTGCTAGGTTTTTTTACTTCATGTACTGAACGGTATTTAAGTGTAAGCTTTTGTTCCAATGAGGGTCTGTGTTCTGATGATGGTGTGTTCTACATTGGGGTAAAAGGCTCCAAGCATGCAATGTCAGGTGCTAAAAATCAGTGAAAGAAAATGTTATTGCATTAATAATGGAAACTCCCATTTATTGTGTGCTTATTTAGAGCAGTGCCTGGTACATGATAAATATTGGTGCTGATGAGTAGGAGGAGGATTATTATGATGTGATGATGGTGATGGTGATGGAAATGACGTGATGATCCTGGTAGTGGTGATGATGATGGTGGTGATAATGGTGGGGGTAGTAATGGTGTGCCAGGCACGATGCTCAGCACTTTATGTGCGTTATTTCACTTAACACATAAGAACTCTATGCAACAGATATCATCACTGTTTCACGGATAAATAACTTGTCTACTACCACACAGCTAGGAAATGGTTGCTGCAGCCCCATGTCTTTGGCACTGTGCTATATTTAAAGGCCCTTCTTAAAGCACCTGCTTTGACAGGTTAGTCAAGGCTAAAGAAAAACCCAAAGCAGGAATTTTCTACGTTTTGCTTTTCTTCTCTTAGAATGGGATGATCAACTTTAACCATTGCCTATGATAATTAGGCATGCGTGCACATACATACAAATATCTTCAAATAGCATAGGATACTTTTGACAGTGACTGAAAATGCATTAATTTGGCATAAACAGTCAAAAAGAGATGAGTTGGTTCTGACAAAAATTGTTATGCAGCCTATGACACAGAGAAAGAAAGTTCCCAGAGATCCAGGCACTGCAAACATTAACTATAGCTGCCAACCCCAAAGTACTCTATGCTCACACCTAATGGTCAACAGAGTTACACACCCATTACTTAGTCCACATTCAATAAACCATCAATAGTAGGATATTTTCCTATAGGATCAACAATTTATATAACTGGAAAAAGAAGAAGAGAATTTTGTCAAGGTCGTGTTTGTCTATAGTTTGCAAAATGTGATACCCATAATTCTCTTGCAGAATTTTTTTCCCACTGTCAGATAAGATCTACTATTTATTTGGTTTTGATTTCATGTAAGCACAATCCCATATCTATACTAAACATGTGCTTAATTGACAAGTACATTGCACACTTAACAAAAATTTTGTTTGCTGGTAAACATATCTCAGAATGTAAGGAAATGTTCCATGGAAATATTGGAATATTTATTTAGAAAAAAGGACAGTAGTATATGTGGAAAGCAGATAGCATTGATTTTTAAGAAGAATTAATATTTAGCTTGCTGCTAAAATACAATTGCTGGCTTTTAAAAAACTGTAGCATTTCTACTTTCCACTTGCCGGGAAGCCATCAGAAATGTCTCAAGAGTATGTGCCTGTATATGTATATGTATGTATATGCAATATGTGTAGTTAATGATTAGTTAAATAGTAGTTGGTGCAGCTTCCTAATTTGATCAAATTCACTGCAGCTCCGTAAATTAAAATGAAAGCTACATCAATTACATTTAATAATACACAGAGTCCTTGGTGCTTTTTCACCCCTAAATAGCTCTGGATGAAATGGAAAACTCATAGGGAGATATAGAAAATTTGCTTCTCACTTGTTAATAGTAACAAAATAATGATAATAAAAAATAATTAACATTTCGTGAGTATCTAATAGTTCCAGGCATTGAACTAAATACCTAACATGGATTCTCGTTTAAGCCTCAAGATGAAACAATGAGATAGGTCAGGAACCTCAAGCACTGAGAGGTTAAATGACTTGCCTTTGGTCACACAGCTTGGAAGTGGCAGAGAAAGGCTTTAAGCCCAGAAACAGAGTTCAACTACTAAAATTGAATCTGTAATCAGAAAGCAGAAGAGTAGAAAGCAAAACGTAACAATATTATCTATGGATATAATCAACTGCTACATTTTGAGCTCCAGAGGAGTAGAAATAAGATACGATATGTTATTAATCACACAGCACAGACTTGGGTCCTAATCCAGAAACTGCCATTTATTAGTTTTCTGCCCTTTGGTGAATTATTTAATGTCTCCAGACTTCACTTTTCTCAATGGTTAGTAAAGTGGTGGTAATAGTACCTCACAGAGTTATTGTGAGAATTTAAAAAGCTAAATCCCTTAGCACTAATATGAGAGTTTTCTAATAGCATTATTATCCCCGATGTGAGTGAGAGATAATAAATACGCTCAGCCTGACAGGACCAAAGATTTCCCATAAGAGAAAATAAGAATATGATTGCATAGACTATCGTATTAATTTTATATTTCATGGTGCAAGGTAAGCCCATTCGTCTTATTTGATTCTCAAGTGTTCTCAACCTTTATGTAAAAATCTCTTATTTAAGTGTAAAAAAGCCGGAGTCTTTCATTTGGCTTAACAATGATCCCGAGTGTATTAGCTCTCTGTTTAATGATCCTTATATGTCTAGTCACCTGGGACATTTGTTAAAAAGAGAGAGTCCTGGCCTTCTCCTCCAGATCTGGAGTGGAACCCAGGAATCAAAATCTCTGCTGTCACTTGCAGGTAATTCTTATCGCTAGGAAAGTTTGGAAACACTGCTCTAGTCCACCCTTGGCGCTGCTGCCAAAATAATCTTTGTAAAACAAATAATCTACTAGCCAAAGAACCTTAGATAACTTGCCATTGCATCTCAGATAAATCACAGATTCTTGGACAGAGCATTGAAGATCCTTCACAGCCTGTTCCCATCTCCCTTTCTAACCACTGTCCCCCAGCACCCGTAGTCCAGTCACACCGCACTGCACGAGGGTCTCTGTTCATGTTTTCTGTGTCTCTTGGTCTGAAATTGCCTGCCTTTGCTTTCTTAGCTGGAAAACACATTCTTAAAGGCTCAGTCCAAATGTCACCTATTCCATTGTAACCATCGTGCATCCCACTAAGGAAAATTTTTCCCCTTTTTCCAATTCCCCATAACATTTTGCACTAAAATCTATTGTATGTCAGCAGTACGTATTTTCAGTTTCTGAAAAAGCCCAGACTCTGTTTTATTTATCTTGTACTCCTCAGAGCTTAGAATAGTGCTTAGCACAAAGGAAGTGCTCAATAAACGTTGGTGGAATAAATGAACGCATGAGTAAAGATTTATTCTACTCTCTGTCTGTCCTTTAGTTTGTTCCCTGATGACATTTTAGAAAGATGGCTGGGGTTAGTTGTTATAACATTTTTGCTAATTCATCTTCTTTATTTTTGGTATTGGCCTGTCATTGGTGAGCCTTAATAAGCCCCTTTAAATCAAGACCCTTTGATTTTAATAACAAAATATATAGTCTAGATTCCATGTTCACTACTTCTTTGTTAGAATAGCACAGAGCTTCAAATTTGCCATACATTAGAATTTGGGTAAAGCCCAAGTATTATCTGACATAATAGAAGATGTCTTTGCCACCCTCTCTCTCATTGCCAACATTTTGCATATTCAAGGAAAGTGATGCCAAGGTCAAAAGAAGAAAGGCCAGAGGGTGAGGTGGAGGAAAAAAAAATGGGGTGGATGCAAAGTGAAGACACCCAATGCTAGAAGGGAAAAATCAAGGCGAAAGACCAGTTAGTTTGGTTATAAGAACCTGTACAGTGCAATCCTTTATGTTTTCATCCTACAAAATTGTAGGTCTTCCTAAATTCGCCTAAGCCAACTTACTTTTTTACGGAAAGAATTTTTGATTGTCCAATGTTTTGGTGCCAATTTTCGTAGCAGACACTGAAGCTAAATTTGCAGCCAGTTAGCATATAATTTATTTTAAAAGCTTAAATAGGATCTTTTCCATGCAAAGTAAGGCTTTTAAAATACAAAACAAGGAAGAGTAGTGAATAGCCGTTACTCAGTTACTCATTTCACATCTCCCCCGAGTGGTGTTTATGGAGGGCACTGCGTGTGTTTCAGCGGGCGTGCCCAGTCCCAGAAGTAAATGCTGTGCTCTCCTGACATCACACGCTCCAGAGAAAGAGAGGTTGTTTGTATAAGAGTTCAAAATGTTATCTTTCGAGGCAGGGATAATGGGATTCTGTGTCAGCTCTCCTCCTATTTTCCTCTTTTGCTGAGGCACCATATCACCACGCTTTTGAAATTAAGAATCCATGCATGCAACAGCAAAAGCCAAATAAGAGATTCTTCCTCTGATACGTTCTCAACCAATTTGTTGATCCTCCTTCTAATTAATCATTTAGCTTTATAAAATACTTTTTATCTTGAGTTCTCAAAATAGTTGATAGAGATTATCTCATTTTTCTTTGCTGAGTTTCTAAGAGCAGAATGCATATTATTCCTATTTAATGGTAGAGCTAGGAGAGAGGCTCTCCATTGGGTATCAGAAATGTTGGAGCAGGGAACCAGGTGGTAGTAAACTTACTCTTTAGGGTGTAGGTCTGTAGACTATCAATTTGTCTTCAGCAAGGTACAAGGTCAGCACAGGTTTTTCCAGTTACTTCTGTATCTGATGTCCTGAATGGTGTATCTACCTGCATAACTTTCTCTGCCAGGCTTGCTTGATTGGCGGAGATGGGAGATGCTACATTTATTACATTTATCTTCCATTTTAAGACAGAGACACTGAAGCAGAGAAGGGAAAAGTTATTTGCCTAAGAGCCAAAAATGAGTCACTATCGAATCTAGTTTTACAATAGGAAACTATTGATTTCTATCCATGCGCTGCACTCTGGTTTTCTGCCACCTATTTTTCCTTTCACTTTTTCCTATATATTTTTTTTTTGTCTTTTATGATGATCCTTTTGTCCTTATGATGATCCTTTGAGATAAATTGAACAATGTCAAAGAAGAGACCAGTTAGAAATAGTGTGTAAATAGTAAAATGACTGACTCTTTGACCCTCAAAAGAAAAAGAAACAGTCCTGCTTACAACTTTAAAAGAATTGTTCAGTTGGATGACTCTGAAAGTATGCAGCCTTGTTATTAACACTGAAAAGTTTAATTACATTTCATTATACTATTCTAACTTCTCTTAATTGCTAAAAGGGGACTATGAAAGCAAAACCAAAAACGCCTAATCTCTAGAAGCTAGGTTTTCCTCCCTGCTTTGTGATGTAAGTGTGCCTGTGTGTATATTAAAATTCACACACTCCATCCATCTCACAAGCTTTTAACGGAGGGGTCACCTGACTTCACCTAGAGCCGCCCCCCCCCCCCCCCCTTCCTTCCACAGAGGAAACCCCTAAGTGAGAGACAGGCGCCTAGGGAGCACAGGTTCTCCTGCTGGGAGACGTAAATGACCCCGACCGAGCGGGGATCGGATGGAGGGAGGTTGCTGGTGGGGGTTGGGGAAAGAGAAACGGAGGGAGAGAGCGTGAGCGAGAGAGGGGAGAGGGAGAGAGAGAGGAAGAGAGAGAGGGAGCGAGAAGTGCTGCATGCTTCATCTTTGAGAGGAGGGGAAAACAAAAGACCTCAGTGGCAGTTTTGTGTCGCCGTGTCTGGCTTAAAGAGGAAAATTCTAGGCATCCATGCCGAAAAAATCAAAGCTCAGCTGAGACTGCTTCTGTCGAGAAGATGATCTTGTCTGAACGTGGGTTGGATCAGTACAGGTGGTTTGAGAAGACCCTGACTGAGGACCATGGAGCGGTGGGAGAGGACACGCCGCTGCTCTGCTTCCTTTGAACAGAGCTCTAGGTTAGTAAGCTGAAACTGCCCGGTCTGGCTTGAATCTCTCTCTGTGTACCTCCGTGTGTGTGTCTTCTATTCATAACCCCGAGCCCTTCTGCTCCCCAACCCTGGGGTAGGCAGTGACATATTCCACCAGATGTGAACCCAACTTGATTCGACTCTCACTTCATTTACCAAATGCCTCTCTGTGCGTGCAGAGCTTTTGTTCAGCACGGCCAGTGGAGAGCCATCACGGTGTCCCCTTCGGAGTCAGAATGTGTGTTTCAGCCTGAGATTGTCAGGTGGCTGTTTGGATAATAGTTAGCATTTTGCTCCAGAAGGCTGCAAATGCACGATTAGGTTATTGGGAAATGTAAACAGCGAATATCTGCTGACTTGGCATTTCTTGTAATGTCAGAATAATTCCGAGATAGCTGACTGCATTTGCCTTATCTTAATTTCCCAGATAATTGAGTTCAAATATAATAAGTTTGAAATGGCACCCTACCAACAAAGGCACACACCAGGTATTCTTCCGGTGGAGTATGTTTTGCCTCCCGTTGGAGCCAAAGCTTACAAATTAATTTTATTGGGATCTGGTTTGAGGAGAGAATCCAATATGTCATAATTAAAATAGGCACAAAGCCGTTTGTCTATAAGTGGATACAGATGTGTGTAAAACCCATGATTTCTCTTGTTTCTCGCTGTGCAGATAGAGTGTCTTTTGTTCCAGCATGTGTATTTTCCTGTGTTTTTACAAAGAAAGCATCGCCTGTGCTTTCTGTGATAGCGGACTTGTATGCCAGTTTGCCATTGTGCTGGTTGGGAATCTGCTCTATTCTGAAGTAAACTGCCCAGCGGTCTTAGTCAAGAAGCTGGAGGAGGGTGGAGAGTGGGGAGAGGTGGTTTTTTTTCTTCCTCTTTTTTTGGTGACTATTAGAAGTGTCTAATTCACATGATTCTAAGAGGAAATGGGGGAAGGTGTTTAGTTTCCAATAGGATGCAAATCTGTGCCATGCAATTGCCAAAGACTGTCTCAAGAAGATGCTCAGAGCAGACGGAATTGGATTTGTAATGGACTGTTTAAGAAAATGTTCCATGAGGGTGACTGGCTTGGGTCCCTTTTGACCAAATTAAGATGCGCTCTGGCGGTGCCCTAGCAGCTGTGAGCTGACATTTTCTTGTGAACCTAGTGAAAAATGGCTCCATATCTCTCCTCCCGTCCTGAGGAGATGGTCTCTCCGACTTGTCGTGCCTCTTCCCAGCATGAAATTGCTCCCATGGCTGTTTTGTGATAGGGACGGACTGGCTCCCAGTTCCTTTCGGTTCCCTGCCTTTTGACATCCTGGCTTGAAGGGGGAGTGGGTGGTGGCGGTTATTCTTCAAGTACAAACTACCCAGCAGGGCTCGCAGAAGATATTTTTCCAGCAGTCACAGCTTTCCATTTTTGAAAGGGTCGACTGTGTTTCTTTGGACATCCTATACGGCACTTCTTGTTGTTGTTAAGAGGGCCAGTAAACAGTGTCTCCGAGGAAAGACGCACGCATGTGTGACACTTTACGTTTGGACTCTCCGCATGAGAAGTGACAGGTACAAACAGAAGGCTGCTTGCCTAGCACCCATCTCTGAAAAGATCAAACTGCCCTCTTCTTTGGTCCCATTTTTTCCCTGTTTTGGCATTGTGATCTGTTGTGCAAGGAGAAGGGTCCTGTCCCAGAGTGAGGGTGCAGGGAGGGGTGCACGACTGTCCTGTGCTCCACATGTGCTGATGTAGGGAGCCCTGCACCGAGCAGGGGGTGGCGGCACCACCGCAGCCACACTGCTCCTTTATTTAGGCTCCGGTTTGGGAAGGCTCCAGCCAGCAGAGGCAGGATGCGCGGTGGCAGGGAGCTGTGTGTCTGAGGGCCTGGTTAAGAGCATGTGTTGTTTGCGGGGGGGGGGGGGGGGGGGGGGGGGG
>NC_060274.1:28719527-28841519 GCF_021613505.1 Equus quagga
CCGGTGAGATGCGCGCGCGCGCGCGCGCACCCGCCGCGCTCCTCGCGCCCCTCGCGCCCCGCCTGCCTGCCAGCGTCTTAATTTATTGTCCCTGTCGCACGCCTACATCCACGAGGCCCCGAGGCCTGCGAGCGCCGCCCGAAGCCCCGCGGGTCCGCCGAGCGCGGGCCGTGCAGCGTCCCCGCGCAGACCCAGACTGACCCTGAAGCCCCCGGGCCCGTGCGGGGCTTTGGCAGCTACGGAAGAACCAAAATAACGTTAACATCGTCACAGAGAGACAGTGCAGTGTAGCTTTAGTAAAAAGAAAGAGAGAGAAAAAACAAATTCCCCCACTGCATGAAGGCTTTGGATGTCATCCAAACTTTGTATCAAGAAACTGGACACGTTAAGAGCAATCAGAAACTGGAATATCGCCTTAAAAATCAAACTGCACGGAGCAAGCTGAAACGGAGACAAGATTCTATCTTTTAATTGACCTAAAGAGTTGTAAATAAATTGTTCTTGACATATCTAGACAGGGGTTACAAGGTTTCTTTGAAACATTCAAAACTGTGTTTGCCCATGACAGGTTTCCATGGCTCACCCGGGGCATCCATCACCGTGTTAGGAACGTCGTTCCCTGGGAACGCAGGGTGACTTAGCAATCTCGTGAATTCATTGGTGTGATGCCATTTTTACTGCCATTCCTGTGATCAAGTCATGTTTCTGTACATTTTCAGTGGTAGGAAAAAAAAAAGGTTTCAAAAATTGTATCCTAGAGAACAGTTTGCCATAAGTCAGAATTTTGCAGTTTAGCTCATAGATCTTAATTGGTTTTCATCTAAAACATGAATTTTATAATTGAAGGACCACGGTTTGTTGAATTGAGATTGGCAACGCTGCAGCTCCTCTATGGAAAGGCTCTCCTGTTGTCTCATGCTGGCAGACCTCGTAGCTTTTTTGACAGCACGCTTATATTTCACCTATTTTATTGTCTTTTTTTAAACCCACTTCCATTACTTCATTTTCACTTTGATAGAGCAGAGGCAAAGTATTTCTCCTATATTTCTCAGATTATAATGAATCCCTAATATTGAAAAATCATTATGATGACCAATTTATTTTCATTAAAGAACATGAACCTTTTTAGCATTGTGCTGCTTATCTTTCTTATTCTTTCTCCTTTTATTTCCATTTGGTTTGCTTTTTTGTCTTCTATTCTTTGCTAGGTTTCTTTTTTTTTTTTTTTTTTTCTTTAGCAACCTGTAGATGTTTCTGTCTATCTTCCTCCATCTGCGGTGGATTGCCTAGTAAAAGTCTAAGGCTTGCCTTTCTTCCTTGCTGTTTTAATATTTCTTTGTGAAATGTTACCTTCAATTAATTACCCAATGGTACTTAGTGGTAGCTACATGTATTAAAAGGCAAAATGTTTCTGAGGGCAGTTTCCCTTTAAGATGGCCTGGATGACCCATGCTTCATCCTTCCCAGATTCTGCTCCTTTCCAATGTGGAAATGCAGGTAACCCTCGCCTCCCTGCACCTGCTGTCCAATGAGTAAACCCAGGAGGTCGGGTCCAGTGCACAAAGTCACACGTAACAGCTGCCCTCGGTCACATCTTCCCTTCTCTGTGTAATTGCAGTATCCCGAGCACTGGCCCTTTAATTTCCATCGGGCGTGGTTCAGTCATTTGATGCGAGGAGAATACAGTTGAAAGCTTCCAGTGAAGAGTTTCGCAGCTTGTAAAAGCAATTTCCAAAAGGGGAACCCATCCGGCATAAACAAAAGCACAAACACACGTAGCAGTTGACAATACTTTTAGTTTAATCTCAATTAGTCTTTCTCCCCTGGACTAGAAATCCAGTAGAGTTTGCCATTAATTTATTGAATCTGGTTTTGGACAATGCTTCTGTAGTGTAGCTGCACGTCCTGGTACTGTATCCTCTGACCTTTATTTTCCATGTGTTACAAAAGGATAAAAAAATTGAGATTACGCTTGCATAAACTCTGATTTGCACAGTTCGCAGCTACCATTTGTGCAGTAATTGCTTTATGCGGCTGTAATCCATAACCTGTGAAGACAGCACATCATCTAAATGCCATTCCAAATAATATTTCTGTGTAGTGTTAGCTGTGAATTTACCCTGTACAGCTGTATCTCTATAAATATAATTCCATGTATTAATAGTCACAGAAAGACTGTAAGTGAGCAACTATTTTTATGAAACGCACCACTATGGATAAATTAACTTTTACAGAAATCTTGTTTACTGTATGATATTCTAAAACACTGTCAAATAAAATATATATCCAAAAATCTTTTCTTTTTCCAACTATACAGGCTGTGTGTTAATTTGAAGTACTTAATTACTGGGAGTCAATTTTTTTTAAACTGCAGCTTTTATAGATTTTTAAACTATAAGTTTAATGCCCCAAACAGAACTTCTTTGAAACTTAAATCTAAATGCAGTGGAATTACATGGGAAAAAGCTGTTGACTTTTTTCACCCGAGTAAATTGAAAGTTTTCTCATAGACAATCTAGTCGGTATTTGCCTGTGGGCTAACTACATCGTTTATGAATTGTCCTATGTTTCTGTTCTTGCTACACTGATTGATACTCAGCCTTTTTTCAAAATGGATTTAAGGTATCAATCAACAATAAAGTCCATCCCATTTTTTTCCTTTTAATTCTGAAATTTTTTCAAGCAAAATCACAAGGAGTTTATGCAGAAGCCAACATCTAGCGAACAGCAGTGTGGAAGTCCACAGAGAAGGGCTGAGCATGCCTTTTGGAATGTGTCACAGTACGTGCATTAGGGGGACGAGAGGTCTATGCAGTAATAGGGTGAGACAACCCTGCCATCGAGGAGATTACAGGCCAGAGAAAGAGTTCTCAACCCTGGTCCTGTTAAGACTTCCCACTGACGTCAACTCGAGGCCTAATCTTCCCACACTGACCATTTTTTCACTTCCAATATAATTTTTAAAAAATTAAATACACTATGTATCACTTTTGGAAAAGGGAAGAAGCTGGCACGAAGTGTGAAATCAAGCACAAAAAAGTTAAGATGTTGGTAATAAATATATGTCATCCTTCATGAACTAATCTGAGAATGCCCAAGTGCAAGCTGAAAAAGCAAAAAGACGGACAACAACGGAGTTAACAAAACGGGGTGGAAATATTGGTAACACACGGCTAGGTGCTATTTTAAAAGAAAAAAATGTCATTAGGACATAAAAAGATTAGAAATCAGAGCCCAAAGGATTCAGACAGGGACCGAGCAGGACTCTGATGAGGCAGGTAAGGTGCCTGGCCTAGACAAGGGCCTTGTCACGATTCCAGTGTCTCTAGGTCAGGAAAGTATGAAAAAGCAAAGAGAGGCAGGTGGGGACCGGGCCAACAGACAACACGTCACTCCTCTAAAGCTGTCATTTTGTCAAGTGCAATTCTGCCGTGGAACGGTCTTTCAGTTTCCCAAGAAAAGAAAAGAAGAGAAATCAGCTCTTTATTTGAAAGTGTCTGGTTTTTAAAGTTTGACAAGTTTAATTGACGCTTTGAAGAAACACTCAACAAGACAAAACACTTGCACAACCAACCATCTGCAGACAGAGTCTGGCCCGAGCCCACCCGTTTGCAGCCTCTGTCTTGGAACAAGAGCTAGCTTTCAGAAGAGCATCTGGCTTCCATCAGAATCTGACTCACCTTCCACGCAAGGGCTGGTGCAGACCTCGGAGATCAGAAAGCATGTGGCTCTCCAGGTCCGTCCGTGCCTAAAATCCCTTCACTTGTGTGTTTTAAGCATGAGGCACTCACCAGAAACCTGACCGTGGTTCCTGCACAGAGTGGGTTTGCTGTGAGCCAGAGACCAAAGCTTACATGAGCCTCGAAGCCTAGCTGAGTTTTTGTATTCTCTTTCTTATTGAGTCTCACCCAAACTGTGTCAGCTTTGTCTCATGATGATGTCTCCTGCATTCAGGGCACTGGTTAAATGTGTGGAGGTGATGATGGTGATTATTGGGGGTAATAATAGCTGTAGTTGTAAACATTTGGGTATGAACAATGGAGCAACAGCCAAGAATTACACAGACCCTTGCTGGGCATTTGGTGGCACATCACCCACAGTTCAGTGACCAGGGAGTCTGTAAAAGTGTCGCTCTGTCCCACCACCCTGGGGAGGGCAGCTGGGAGCTGCATCTGTTTCTAAGAGTTTATCTAAGTGTTCGATGGGATCCTTTCTTTCGATGAAATGGCCTCTTGGACAGCGATGTCATCTGGAAGAACCTGGGAATCTTGTGAAGCGATGAAATGGCCCTTGACCTTCGTAAGTCGAAGGTGAATTTTCTAAAATCCTGACAAGGGGTAGAGCCGTGTGAAAGGAGCTGGAAGTCCCCTCTGATTTGGTCCCAGGTCAGCTGCCTTCATCCGGAGGAGCAGGCACTCCTGGGGTACACGGAGGCTTTCTAGGGAGCGCACAGGCAGGGATGGCTTAAATGGAATCCATGTCCAGGTTCTCAGCCTCCATTTTTATGCATTTCAAGCCTGTGGACTCCCAATTCTCCATTCCCACCTGCCCCAAACAAGGGCCCTTTACATTAGAGAAGAAAGACAGATGCGTCTCCTGTCCTGCATTTTACTCTGTACGTTGCCTCCAGGTGTGGAAAGCTCTGGGGCCTTAGACAAAGGGACAATTGGGGAATGCAACCTCCTGAGGGAGAATCAAGACAGCAGAGAGCATCAGTAAGGAATATTGAAGTGGACACGGTCTTCCTGTCTTCCTTCACCAGGGAGGCGGATAGGGTCCCCATCTCTCTAAGAATTAGCACCCACATTTATTTGAATTTTAAAATAAAGTCAGACTTTTCCTGATGGAGTGTGTGATTTGGCCGTTTGTCTGACTTGACCACGAGGACCGGCTTTGCCAGTTAGATTATACAACAGGTATTTTCCATAAATTAAATGAGTTAAATCTGCAACTACAAGGTTTAAATAAAATATATTTGAAGCATGCATACAAGAAAAAAAATACATGCTTGCAATATTTAAATTTGTGATAAAAATGTAGATGCCAAATGAAAAATGAAATCAGATCTAGAGTTTTATAAAATTATTTTAGGGGCTACATGAGCTAAAGGGAGCACTTACTAAGGCAAACCTGCTTAACTCAGTTTAATGAAAGTTTCAAAATAGTGTTGAGTGTCTACTATATATAAACCAATACAGGCGAACAGGACACAGCTGTATTCTCAAGGTGCCTAGAATCTGGCTAGGCGACCAGGACAAGTAACTCAAGATGGAATTTTGTAGGATGCAGACATCGCCCGAGGCAGTTAGAAGTCATTCCTGGATAAGTGGCGTTTTAGCTGGGTTTTGAAGGATGGGTAAGATTTCAAGAGGCAGAGGATGTATATGGGGAAGAATGGCATGAGCCAAGTCAGAGTTAGGAAACTTGGAAGTATGTTAGAGAAATAGTGAGTTGTTTATTTTGACCAAGACTGTATGGAATGGGGGGTGGGGAGGAAGATTAAACACAGATGTCAGTTCAGGCAGATCACAGATGCCTATAGGGAGTGGTGGAGAGTCAGAAGGGTTTCTGAGCAGAGAAAAGAGAAGACGAGCTCTTGGCTCTAGCAGGAAGTCCAGGCAGTCCTGTCCAGGGTGTGGTGAAGGGGCAGATGTCTGGCAGCCACTAATTTCAGTCCAGGTGAGAGGGAAGGAGACCTGAGCGCCTGGAATGGAGGGCAGAGACACGAGGGCTCTCGAGGAGGGAGAACAAGGAGATCCTCGACTTACGGGGTGCGAAGAGTGAGGAACAATCCCAGGCTTCAAGCCTGAGTGAAAAGGAGGAAATGGGGGGAGGACCAGACCTACAAGGGACATCGCTGCGTTTTCTGACAGGTAAAGTCTGAGGGGCTCTCAGGTTGCCCAGACGGAAATATTCATCCAGCCAATAGCCATAGACTAAAGATGGAGATGGTCCAAAGAGAGTGAAATGCAAGTGAGAGACTGAATGTAGGAGTAAGGACACCCCCCTACCAACCCCCCACCCCACCCCCCACCCCCAGATTCTGATGTAACTGGTTGACATGGGACCATTTTGGAAGGGAAGTGTCCTATGCATTATAAATACACCCACAGAAGAAGTGGCATGCAAAGAGTGCTTTGTTACAGAAGGCAAGCGTTCTGGAAAGACTTGCCTTCTTTCTAAAGTTCAGGTGCCACCAGGAAAGACATGAGCCAATTTCTTTTTCTAGTCCTTAACTAGACAATAAAAGTGAGCTGCATGCGGTTCAACTGCCAGGGATGTGGAGCAATTCAAAGAAGGAGTACTTCAAAACAGACACCCCCGTACACCGCCCTTTCAACCTGTAAAGGTTAGCAGGGGCCACAAGGCTCAGTGACATGCCGTCCAACTTCCGTGTCACCTCATCTTAACAGGAACACCTGGATTCTCGCTCCTTGATCTGGATCGCCAACTCTGAGATGAGCTCAGTTGTGCCTCAAAGGGAGAGAGCCAGCTAATGTGAGCAAATGAGCAGTCACCAGATAAGGGCCAAGCTATCTATCTGTATATATCTACTCCCACATATTATACACACACACACAACACACAGACTCACACATGAGCACACAGATACACAGACATGTACCCGGGGACTCCGATTTTAATTTTCTTTGGTGACAAAATAACTTATATACCCAGAAGCTACAAACACACGGAAAGCTTCCTCGTTTTACGGCTGGCAGCTGTGTAAATGTCATCCAGGCTGAGGAACAGCCCGGGACTCTGACCTGAGCGTGGCACAGAGAAAACACTCGATACGTGTACATTCTTCCTGTTGTTGTTATTAACTGAGAGGCATGTGAACATTTTCAGTGCTGCTCTGGAATTCTCGCTCAGCAGATATCTAGGAGGTGTTAGCCACGTGCCAGGCCCGGTGCAGAGGGCTGCCTGGACCTGGGAACTACACAGACACACCCACCCCACAGAGAGCTCGTAAGTGCAGTTATCGTTGGAGCTGCAAAGGGGAAGCGAAGGAGGGGCCGGTGGGGCTTCTCCTAAGGAAGGGGCTGCCAGGCCGAGAGCCGGACACGAGCAGGTGTCAGCCGGGGACAGTCGGAGCCGGAGCCACAAGGGGCAGTCCAGGTGGCCAGGCCTCAGCAGGTCCGCGGTGACCCGCCCGCCCACTTGCCCAGGCCTCTCCTGGTTTTCAAACTGTGAGTCTGCGCCCTAGCAACCCCTCCGTCCGGGCAAACCCATGTGGTTTGGCCCCTGTAGAGGGAAGGGCACATGGACCCAGCTGGCAAAGCTGAGGGCCCAACTGAAGCTTGTCACCTCGAGGGCAGAGGATGATGAGAGCTGGCCAGCAGGAGGCTGGAGAGGCATGGGGGCCCAGATCTTGCAGGGCCCACCCAACGGCCCTTGGCCAGGCCTCTGGCCTCCTTGCAAAAGGCGGCAGGAAGCCCTGCTGGGATGTGGGTTTCCCGTACATGACACTCTGGCCTGGAGTGGAGACCACCCTTATGCTCCCTACTCCCCCTCGCTCCCTTATGTCCCTCTCCCCCTTCCTCTCAGGCTCTGCTGGAGGCCTCAGCCTCCCCAGGCTGCGGCCCCCTAAGCTCATCCTGCTGGGCTCTGTCTGCGGAGGCCTTGCTGGTGCGCCTGCAATTCTGCGAAGAGCTTTCCCGGGCAGGTGTCTAATCAACACACAGACTCACGACTCTCTGGTTACAGGTTCTCTGCTCTGTTCTCCACCATCAAGATGTGGATTGAAGATTCATCTCGTGTTTCTGCCATTAACCCTCACGAGGCCTAGTGAATAACAGGCGCTCAGTGAATACTTGCCAGAGGTTGGACAATTTTTTTAAAAAACTGGCCTCATCTCTAAGTCCAATATAGTTTCCCTTGAATTGGAATGGCTTTCAACACGGTATGTGGCCCTGACTCATCAGAGTGGACAGTTTGCTGCTGTTTCTACAAAATTCTGGAGAAGGTGCTTGACGTTGTTATTTGAGCCCTTTTGTGATGAGGGCTAGCTTCTGGAGCTCACCCAGGGGCTCAGTCCAAAATAAGCCCGGTAACTATGCCCCCTGACTTTCTCCTGCTCATGCTCAGGGCTTGAGCAGAACCCAGCTCTGGCTCTTATTTCAGGAAGGTAAGGGCAGGACCAGAGCTACAGTGACAGGGCAGGACTTCCTGTTCCAGCTTCCCTTGCTCGAATCCCAGGGAGAGACTTTCTGCTGGTATCCTTGGCTGAATTCTAGCACACCGGGTCCAGCTGGTCAGGATTCCTTAGATGAATTTGGTTTCCCCACTACAAATGTTTGCTGGAAGCATGCAAGAGGCCCCTGTGGGTTTTGGCCTTGGACTACTGCAGACTCCCTCTGCCTCTCTGCTCCAATTGCAGCTCTTCCCAATACCACACACACACACACACACACACACACACACACATCCCATTTGACCCCCTGCCCACGCTCCTGTCACTTGTGTCAATCAGCCGTTGAGTGATCGGACTTTTGACTGGGCCCTTCCAGCCAACCTCAGCCCTGCAGCCTGTACCAAGGCCCCTTGAGTGGGACACTCTGTCTGAGCTCCCTGCACTGACCTCTCAGGATCAAAGACCATCATGGTCGGCTCTCCACTGACCTCCCACTAGACAGCAGATCATTCACAACCAATCCCAAAACAGTTTCACTCTCTGTTTTTAATCTGAGTCAACAAATACAAAACCAAGATTCCTTTTTTTCTTAACCATTGCCGTTATTAAGGAGCTAATGGTATGAGGGCTTGGTAGGGTTTTAAAGAATAGTTAGGTACAGATCTTCTGAAACATGAAGGACTCATCTGGAACACATGCCCATGCTAAGGGGGCGGGGACAGCCACAGATGATTTTGCCCTGAATTCCTCTGCCAAGACACTTTCAAAACAGAAGCAGGGAGCTGTCTGAACCCCTCCCAGAAGACTAGCTGCTAAGAAATAAATCCAACTCTCCACTCCCCAAAAAGTCTTATTTCTTGCTCAGCTAACAGGTCAGGAGTTGCTGGTTGAAGTAGATTTTCTTTATTTAGTTCCTTCCATTCTATGGCTCCATCGTCCCCTAGAGCCTGGCTTCCGAAAGAGGGGTCCAAGCACCAGCAGCACTGCCGTCCCCTGGGAGCTTGTTAGAAATGCAAGACCTCAGGCCCCGCCCTGGACCTACTGTGCCAGCCCTGCATTTTAAGAAGTTCCCAGATTGGATGACCCGTATACATAAAAGTTCAAGAAGCCCTGCCCTAGAAACCCGGAGCCCTCAGCATCCAGAGAGCAGAAGAGGAAAGAGGGTGTGGAGTGAGCACAACCCCTTCTTTGCTTCACTGAGGTCCCAGCCTACGAATGACAGGTCACTCCCAGTTCCATTCCATTGGTGAGAACAAGTCACATGGCCACAACGGGGCACAAAGGACTCTGGGAAATGTAGTTCCTTACTGGACAGCTGTCTGGCAGCCACACTCCACACCATGGAATTGGGACGACAGATTATTGGGTAGACAAACAGACATTTCTGACTCACAATATAGTTTGTATTTTTTTCCGTGAGACCAAAGAATATTTCTTCCTCTACCCTAGAAACTGCCTTGGGTAAGGAGTCATGGGAATTTTTCGAGCCTCCTTTGTGGTTTTTTTTCCAGTTTTACTGAGGAATAATTGAGAAATAAAATTGTATGCATTTAAAGTGGACAATGTGATGATCTGGTATACATACACATTGTGAAATGATTCAGGTTAATGAATGCATCCATCACCTCACATAGCATGGTGAGCATGCTTAAGATCTGCTTCCAGCAAATTTCAAGCATATGATACCATATTATTAACTATGGTCACTATGCAGCTTCCTGTGTGAAGGTGGTCCAGCCTGATGCTAACTGGGCTGATGTACTGGACAAGACGATGTTGTCCCGCAAACCATCACATCCGTGAGAGTCTGTGAGCACACACGGTTTCCACCACTGCTCCTTCCTTCATCATCCCTAACACAGAGGGCATCCCTGAATGAGTGTATCTTATGAGCACATCTGAGGCATCCAACCAGAGATCAGCAAACTTTTTCTTTAAAGAGTCAAATAATAAATATTTTGAACTTTACAAGCCATGCTGTCTCGATCGCAATTACTCAGCTCTGCCATTCAAGGATGAAAGCAGCCATAGGCAAAATGAAAATTAATTTGCATTCTATAAACACAGTACGGGAGAACCGATTGTAGCTTATTTCACAAATCCTTATTGAGCATTTATTAAGCTACTTAATGTCTCTGATCCCATCAAAATGTAAACTCCGTGAGGACGGGAGTCATATAAGGTCATCAAATCTTTGGCCATCTGGTCCAGATTAGTCTTTCCTCTTCTGGCCCAGTACATCACTCTGTTTAGCACCAAACTGGATCACCTTGACAAAGAAAGCTGCATAGGGACCATAGTGTATAACATGTCTTGTACACTTGAGATTTGCTGGGAGTAGATCTGAAGAGTCCTCATCACACACACCTCCTCAGTGAGCAGGTGGCCCAAGGGGAAACGTTGCACCAGGCCCTACACCAGGCCATGCATGTGTATGCAGAGGAGAAAAAAGCAGGGCCCTGTTTCCAGAGAGCTCATCACGGGGTGAGTCTCAAAATCGAATATGCAGTCCGTGGACAGGTGCAGAGGTCACACTGAAGGGATGGCAAATACGAGAAAACTTGGTCAAGTTCAGGAGCAGTAACAAATAATGCGGAAATTAGCATGTCATTGGCACAAGCTGTGCACCCAGCCCTTTTACATATGTCACTCGGTTTTATCCTCAAAGCGATCTTGTATGTACATAATACTCTCCCCACTCCTTCAAAACCGCCTGTGTCAAGGTCACACTCTCTCATTCCAAGACTTGCTGCAAAGCCACGTGCAGAGTCTCAGTCTTGGCACGATGAACATTTTGGACTGGACAATTCTTTGTTGGGGGAGGTTGTGCTGTGCATTACAGGATGTGTAGTAGCATCCCTGACCTCATTTCACCAATTCTGACAACCAAAACTGTCTCCAGACCTTGCCAAATACCCTGGGCCAGGGGGAGGGAGACACAATCGTCCTCAGTTGAGAACCACGGAGTTGCAATAACCAAGGCTGTGAGGGATGGGCAAATGACAGACTCACAGATCAATGGAAGAGCACAGAGAGTCCAGACACACATCCCTACACACACGGTCAGTTAATTTTCAACAAAAGCTCAATAGCAATTCAAAAGAGACAAAAGAGTCTTTCCCACAATTGGATAGTCACATGCAAAAAGAAAAAGAGTGCCTTGATGCATACCTCACACTGTATCCAGAATCTAACCCAAAATGGATCATCGACCTAAATGTAGAACCTAAAAATTTGATAATTGGACTTGAATCAACATTGAAAATTTCTGCTATCCAGAAGACACTGTTTAAAAAATGGGGGGAAAACAAGAGTCACAGACCCGTAGAAGAAGTCTGCAAAACAAGAATTTGATACAGCAGTTGTATCCTGAATATATTTTTTGAAAATTCAATAATAAAAAATAGATAACTCAATTTATAAGAGGCATGAAATATTAGTAAAGACACTTCACCAAAGAAGATACACAGAAGGACAATGCATAAAAGATGCTCAACGTTATTGGTCACTAGGGAAATGAACATTACAACCACAAGGAGATATCACTACGTGTCGATTATAATGACTAGAAATTTGAAACTGACATGCATCGAGAGTGGGAACACAAAAGGATACAACCATTTGGGAAAACAGTTTGGCAGTTTCTCATACAATTAAAAGGCATTTATCATAAGACCATGCATTCCCACTCTGAGGAACCCACCCCAGTGAGATGAAAACCTCTGTTCACACAAAAACCTGAATGTGAATTTTTAGAGTGGCTTTACTCTTATTCACCAAAAAACTGGAAACAAGCCAAATGTCCTTCAACTTGTGAATGGAGAACCACACTGTGGTGTGTCCACACGTTGGAATACTACTCAGCAATAAAAAAGACCAAACCACTGTCAACACGCAGCCACACGGACGAGCTTCCACTGCACTGCGCCTAACAGAGAGATCCAAGCTCGCAAGGCCACCTTATGTGTAATTCCATTTATCTGACGCTCCAGAGGGGTACCTCTGGGGACAGAAAACTAAAGGGCCAGAAAGGAGGACAGTGGTGGCCTGAGGCTGTGGGTGGGGGAGGTGTTGGCTGCCAAGGGGCCCAAGGGAATTTTTTGGGTGGCAAGACTGGTCTATATTTTGACTACGGTGACAGTTACATGACTCCATGTGTTTGTCAAAACTCACAGAACTATACACTAAAAAGGGTGAATTTCACTGTATGTAAAAAGCGTGAATATATCAAAAAATTATATATGAATAGGATTTCTGTGTAGACTTTTAGAAAGTAAATTAATCACTTATGAACGAGAATAAAGTTCTACAACTAGAACAAAACAAGTCAGACCCCGTCACTGCCCTGCTGGCGCTCAGCGTCCACCGCCCCCCTCCACACGTCCACCCGCCTGACTCACTTCCTTCCACTCACCCGCTCGATTCACCCCAGCTGTGTCGGCTTCCTTCCTCCTCCTGAAACACTGTCTTTTTCCTGTGCTCAAAACGCTCTTCCTTTTGACATCTGCATGGCTTTCTACCTTGCTTCCTTCGTGGCCTTTGCTCAAACGTCACTTTGTCAAAGAGATCTTTCCTGCTTGCTCTCTCTCAACACTCCTTCTCGCCTTACTCTGCTTTATCTTTCTCCATAGCCCTTCTCATTCATTTAATGTTTGTTGACAGGACTAGAATATAAGCTTGATCCTTATCTGCTTTCATCCCTTTAGTCTCTTAAACGTAGTAGGTGCTCCATATAGACTTGAATGAACGGATGTGTAGATGGGCTCAGGGACCGCGAGAAGGACAGGGAAGGAGGGAGGGAGGGAGGGAGGGAGAGGGGAGAGGGGGGAGGGGGAGGGGGGAGGGAGAGAGAGGAAGGGATGGGGATAGTGGATGCTGGACTTGACTGGATAGTCCTCAGAGAATTTGAATACAAAACAGAAAGTGAGAGGGAGCAGCAACTATTAAAAACAGAGGGAAGAGCCACTGGTTTACTAAAAGGATGACACACTAAATCAGGAGCCGCAGGTACTTGCTCATTTGAAGCCCTCTTGAGTCCCCTGAACAGCTGCTCCACACACGGATGATACACTGTCGTAATCTCCTAAATAGCGACCCCCTTCTCCCAAGACCCTTTCTTCCTTCCTTTCCCGAGTAGCCCTACCATAAACCTCCTGTGACTAAGGTGCCCCACACGTGTCTCACTCTTCCTTGGAACCTGAAAGACTTTAACTCCCACTCCTCCCCGCGCCCTGTCTGGGAGACTCAGGCATCCATGATTTTCCACCCACCCCACACCCACACCCACCACTCAGGAGAAGAGTGGCTCTGCAAGTCTCCGCAGGGGGAGTCAGGGGACAGGAGCGCTGAGAGTAAGGCCTCTCTACTGCCAGCAGTGACGCAGTGTGACAACAGAACTCAGTCTGCCCCGGGGAGACCCCTCACCTCCCACAGCATCAGGACCGCTTGTCTCATCGTGCCCTTGAACCTTGCTGTGGTTGGGCATCGTTTATCCCCCAAACCATTATCCCCGATCCACTCTAACATTCCTCCTTCCGGACCCCCTGCCCTAAAACCCTTCCACCGAGCCCTCTGAAAATCATCAGCAAAATCTGCACATCCTTCATCTCTTCCCTGAACTTCCCTGCATCCTCGTGCTGTCACTGGATCCTGGCTTCCCTTGGGATGCAGCTTCTCCTGCAGCATCTCAAGTGGTGTCTGTTTCCTCTCTTTCTCCTGTTCCATGAGGGCGAGTCTCTTTCTTGCGTCTCATTGCCACTTTCAGCCCCCTCTTCATCCTCCTCCCTAAACCCTCCAGCCTTGAATCTCCTATCATTTATCTCAACCTCCCTTCTCCCCCATTACTATAGTTTTCTGCAGACATAGGGGTCCTCTTTTCTTTTCTAATATATGCATTCATTGCTATAAATTTCCCTGTAAGCACGGCATCCCATGAATTTTGATGTCACATTTTCACTTTCGTTTACTTCAAAATATTTTAATATTTCTCTTAAGGCTTCATCTTTGACCCATGTCTTATTTAGAAGTATGTTGCTTAATCTCCAAATATTTTGAGATTTTCCAGCTATCTTTCTGTTATTGGTTTCTGGTTTAATTCCACGTGGTCTGAAAACAAACTTGGTAAGATTTCTGTTCTTTTGCATTTGTTAGGGTGGGTGTTATGGCCCCAGAATGTGTTCTATCTTGGTGAATCTTCCACGTGAGCGTGGGAAGAATGAGTACTCCGCCGTTGGTAAATGGAGTATTCTCTAAGCATCAATTAGATCCAGTTAATTGATGGTGCTCCTCAGTCCACTATATGCTTACTGATTCGCTGCCTACTGGGTCTGACCTAGCTTCCATTCCATGGTCAATCGCCCCGCTCTGCTTCTGTGCGTTCGCATGTCTAAAGCGCAGCCCCGGCTCAGGCCAGCTCTCCGCATACGCCTTGCCTGTCACCATGCATGCTGACTGCGGTTGGAGAAAAACACCCAACCTTGCTGACTGGTGTCTCTTTAAATTCATGACCGCTGAGCTCGGGTGGGCCCTGCATGTTGTCGAGCACACAGACTGACATTCCCTGGTCCATTGCCAGGGATAGACCTGTTCCCATCCCACTGTGGTGGATGACTGTTTCAAACCTTCTCATTCCCCTCAAATCGCTACCACCTGCTCCCTAACCCTCACTCTCTGCAGGTGGCCTTGCCTCCTAGTTCATGAGAAAGTAGGGACGCCCACCACCGCCGACACTTGTGTTTGTGTCCATCCACTCTCCCTCCGGGCCTTTTACCTTGAGTTGCTTCTCTGTGCTACCAGCAAATGCCAACCCCTTCACTTACGCGCTGGACTCCTCTTGCTGCCTCAGAGACCGCGCTCCAGCACTTCTCTCTCTCCAGCATCATCCGTTCGTCCCTCTCTTTGATCTTTCTCATCAGCACACAGGCTATGTTCAAAATGGCAGGCGTGTTCCTCAGGGCTCTGCATTTGATTTTTCTTCTTGGGGAGACCCTGTTCCCCGAGACAGTCACATGGCTCGCTCCCTCACCTCCCCAGGTCCTTACCCAAATGACGCCCCTCAGGCATGCCTTCTCTGGCCACCCTATCTAAAACTGCAGCCCTCCTGTGGTGGACTGAGCCTCCATGAGCCCTGTCCCTGAGAATCCCCCTCTCCTTGGGTGAGAGCAGAAGCTCTTACTTGCTTCTAACTAATAAAATATAGCAAAGGTAATGGGGTGTCCTTTCCTTGGTTGGGTCACATTTTATGGCAAGGTGATGGGCTGTCCCCCCATAATTGTTACATTATATAAGACACCATCTTAGCAGACTAGAACAAGAGCTTTTCCTCCCTGGCTTGAAGAAGTAAGCTTCCATACTGTGAGGGGGCCACTGGAACTGGGAGGCCCCTAGAAACGGAAGAAGGCCTCTAGGATCTGAGGGTGGCCTCCTGGAAACAGTCATCCAAGAGCCGGTGCCCTCAGTCATGCAACCATAAAGAATGAAATTCCGCCAACAGCCTGAACAAGCATGAAGAGGACTCTTCTCTAGTCAGCTCTCCAACGGAGAATTCAGCCCAGCTGGCGCCTGGATTGCAGCCTTGTGAGACCCTGAACAGAAACCCAGTTAAGCCATGCCCAGACTCCTGGCCCCACGGGAACTGTGAGATAATAAATGTGTGTGTTGTTTTAACCTGCTAACTTGGTTGTAGTTTGTTATGCAGAAAAATGGAAAACTAACACATCCTCCAAAGATTCTCAGTTGCCCATTTCTGTTTCCTTTTTTTTTCTTTTGCCTTAGCACTTACAACCCCTTAACGTATTTTCTATTTTACTTATTTACATCGTTTGCAGTCTGTGGACTCTGCTCTACTCCTGAATATATAAGTTCCACCAAGATGGCAATTTCTGTCTATTTTTTCCCCACCGTTATATTCTCAGTGCCTCGAACAGTCTCAATGTGTTTGTTGAGTGAATGAATAAACAAATGAATGCTAACTCTTGTTACCCGGGCAGAGGAATTCCTTAAGCTCACTCGTATCTCAGAGAGGTGAGACAGAGAGGAAAGGTTTCTATCATTTTTAACTCATTGTTATGGAAATGGCAACACACAGTTCAGGAGCCAATGTGATGTGTCCACGTAACAGCTTCTCACTAGTGTGGCTTGTTTCGGGGGCAAATCGTAAATTCTCAGAGCAGCATTCTTCAAAGCCTTTTGACTCGACTCACATTTAAAAACACATTTCCCGTTCTGCCTCAGTACACACATACACACATACATAATGGAAACAAAGGTTTCACAAAACAGTACTTATCCTTATGACATGCTCTCAAGGTTTCCCGTCCCATTTCATTCTGCTATATTTCACTGTTTAAAAACTGGATAAGACCCCCTGCTAGGTCCTGGAGAAATCCTGCAGGCAGGCACCCATCCTCGCTGTTGTCAAGCATCTCCCGGGTTTGGATTGCCATGGGTTCGACACTGTTGTTCCAGGTGCGTATGGTGAGGGCATCTTCTGTGCTGCCTGGAGAAGGGAACCATCCGCCTTAGCAGATGAGAGGGCTGGGGGCAGAGCTGCATCTTCTCGTGAAACTGAGGCGCCTGAGAGGGACTGTGCCTGGACCAAGAGCCGCCGTCCTCCTCCTGCCACTGAGCCGGGATACGCGGGGCCATTCTCATCTTCTTCTTCATCTTCATTCTCATCTTCGTTAGCTGGTCTGAGTGTTCACCGAGTTCAAAGACTCTACAGCATCCCCATAACGGGTACAAGTGACCTTTAATCCTGGTCCTGTCTCAGATGTCTAAATGGTCCCTGACTCACAGGCATTTGGTGCTTGAATTTCTGATTGTCAAGTGTTTTTAAAAATCACTAAAACATGAGCCACCTCACATGGTTCCAAATGGCATGACTCGTGAAGCTAATGAAAAATTATGGCAAAGCACTTTTCCTACAGCGCAAGCTACTCATTGGGCCCAGAAAAGGCAATGTTGATGAAGTGCTGTTAAATTACGGCCTGAGATGCCACCTGCGGGCAAATCTGGGTCTAATTCGCCTTTTTGCAAGTCGTTTTCTATTTCTTTGAACGTGAAATGAATCCCAAGGACGGTAGATGATAAAGATGCTGCCCCTTCAAAACTGATTTGATTTTAAACGTATTTGTCTTTTTTTTTTTTAAGCATGTGGTTCAAGAGGAATGATAATAATAAAAAAATCTCTTCCTAAGTTTCAGCTCAGCAGTACCTCCATATGGGGAAAATGCCCCCCACCCACACCTTACTCCCTTGCTGCCCTGTCCCCACCACACAGCCTGAGGGGTGAGAAGCTGGGCTGGGGATGGAGGGCAGGTGCTGGACCACAGAGAGCTCAGGGAGAAAGCAGGAGTAAGCGAGTCATCTGGAGGGTTCTTTCTGGCTCTCCTCTCCGTTGGCCCCTGTTTCCCTCACCTTCCCTGTGGGCCGTGCCCGTTTGCTCTGATTTCTTTCTTATGGTCAGAAGCCCCCATCTCTCTCCCCTGTTGTTTCCATTTAAACCTTCTTGCCTGGTGTCTCACTCCTGGAGGATAATTGTTAAGTGTAGTGGATTTCTCTGCAAAGGGAACGCTTTTTGTCACCATGAGGAAACAAAGGCCAACTCCACAGTGTGGGAAATTCTACAGGGCAAACGACCGGCTTTTTCCACCGCATGAGTAGCATGGGGACGAGGGGAGGAGCTGTTAAAAAGAGACCAGAGACATACTAATCAGAGTCAACTCTGTCTCAAAGGAGCGGCAAGAGCATAAAGAGTCCCAGACTGTCAGTCATGCAGCTTCAACCTTTATCAATATTTTGCATTAAGCATTTCTTTCCAAACTAAGGGTCAAACTGACCTGCTGTGCCAGCAAACGTCTCCCGACTGTGGTAAACGAGCTATCCCTGTTGTATGATACATGTTCCTTGTTCCAAGACAGTACATAACCATGCATCCACCTGGCTTCTTCCGAGTCCTCCTTCTTGGGGGAGGTGCTCTCCCGGGCTCTCTAATCCACAGACTGACTTGTATAAGGAACTCACCTCAATTTTGATTTATAGATTGATTATTGATTATTCGTGTCGACAGTTTGTTTCATGGAGAATTCCAAAACAGATCCAAGAGTTCACAGTATTTCACCCATAACTAGTTCAACAAGCACCTATTGCAGAAAGACACTTCGGCAAGAAGCGTTCAGCCTTCAGAGCGGGGCTCCCCGGGAAGCACCCCTGTGACTGGAAGGGAGGGTTTCCTCTGAGGACATTGTTCATAAAAACATGTTGTTTCTCTATCTGAACCCGTGGGATAAAAATCCTTCTGGACATGACTTAGGAAAACCTCCACAATCTCTCACCAAAACATTTAAAATTCTGTATGCAATCAAAGTTTTCTATGTACAAGATGCGCTAGGAAGCTGAGAGACGAGTCTGTGGCCAACCGTGCATCTATGTACACTCTGCACCACGAAACTGTGTTTTAACTTCATTTCTGACTCAAACACGTCCCTCTTCTTGCTGTCACTTTTTCTTTCTCATCTACTTCAAATCTGTGTTACCTCATTTTATTGGTATGTCCCTGTAAGCAGAGGTGTGCTGGTGAATATTTCACACTAATTCTCTGGAAAAAAAGTATATATATGTATGCAAATTAATTATAAATTTTGCTGCTATAAATGATGTATAACCCACAATAAGCAAATAATAGTAAAATACACAATACTCTTTATTGTAAATTCCGTGCAGCCAACTGAGTCCCTCAGAACGTTTTTGATGATTTTTGTCAAACTCTGTATCCACAGCTAACGGATGGTTGCAACCAACAATCAAAAATAGTTGAGACACGAATGTCGGTTGATACTTTTATTTACTTTAACAAGGAAGAGGAAGTGAAACAAGAAACACCTATGTCTCATGTCAGAACTTCACTCATTCCTCAATGATGTGAGCCACTTTTTTGCTAAATTGGTTGTTTTCAAATACCGGCAGACTACTTCCCCAATTTTTTGTGCTACTCAGAATGTAACTACTAGAGACACGGCACACTTTAAAGTCTATTCTGCACTGTTACCATTCTATCCATCACTTTGTGAAGTCTAGACATCAATAAAGTGATCACTGAAGCCTTGACCTGTAGTGTTTGCCCATTTCCATGGTGTAAATACTCCCGCCGTGGCCGATTTAAGGATACCCATGTGAGGTCACTGAACACAGATCGGGAAGAGATGTGCAAGAGGACACCACTCTGTAGCATTTTCACAACACAGATACAATGGCCACAAAGAACCTCAACAGTATACGTAACGGTGAAACGGGACTAGGAAGTGATGAGTTTGAGTATTTATTACCTTTATTTTTAATATAATTTATTTAATTGTAAGTTTATGTAATTTAACTTTTAATAATGGCTGTGTTTAACAAATGACTTGCAAGATTCCTATAAATTTCTCATAAGCCAGTACAGGATGACTCTGGCTCGCCACTGTCTGTAAGCCACCCAAACTAATTTGGGGTTTAAGTGGGGTATGAAGGATTAATAAAACAGCATACTTGTGGGAATTCCTCTTCTGATAGGATGATGGATTGCTCCTTCCTGAGAAGACCAGATCCTGGATTGTGACAAACACTGTTTAAAGTACTGCTGAATTATTTACAACAGCCAAGACACAGAAATAACCTAAGTGTCCACTGGTGGTTGACTGGATAAATAAGACGTGGAATATGTACACCGTGGAATACTATTCAGGCATAAAAAAGAAGGCGATCCTGCCATTTGCAACGACATGGATGGACCTCCAGGGCATTATGCTAAGTGAAATAAGTCAGACAGAGAAAGACAAATACTGTATGATCTCACTTATATGTGGAATCCAAAAAAAACCCAAAGTAATAGAAACAGAGATGATATTTGTGGTTGCAAGAGGCAGGGGAATTGGTGGTCAAAAGGTACAAATTTCCAGTTATAAGACAAATAAGTCCTGGGGATGTGACGTGCAGTGTGATGACTACAGGTTATACATCATTTATAGCAGCAAAATTTATAATAAATTTGTGTAATATATATGCTTTTTTTTTCCCCCAAGAAAGTTGAGCTTAAAAGTTCTCATGACAAGGAAAAATATCTTTGTACCTAGGAGAGGTGATCCATATTAACTAAACTTACTGTGGTGGTCATTTTGCACCACATACATATATCAAACATTATGTTGTACACCTAAAACTAATACAATCTTATATGTCGATTATATCTCACATCTCGATAAAACTGGGAAGAAAGTTAAATTATTGCTGAGCTCAAATGAACATATGGGAAACCACTCAGGTTCAAGGGGCAAAACAATAGGAGCAGTGAGGTGCCAGTCCGTGGCATAGTGGTTAAGTTCAAGTGCTCCCATTTGGTGGCCCAGGGTTCGCATCCCTGGTGTGGACCTACGCACTGCTCATCAAGCCATGCTGTGGTGGTGTCCCGCCTACAAAAGAGAGGAAGACTGGCACAGATGTTCACATAGGGCCAATCTTCCTCACCAAAAAAAAAAAAAAAAAAAGGAGCAGTGAGCTAAAACCAGGTCAATAAACAATAAATGGAAAACAAAACCAAAAATAACCCAAAAAACAAACAATGGTTGGCCCTGCGGGTCATGGTCACTGCTTCCACCAGCACGGGGACCGAGACAGAGCTGGACCATGCAAAGAAAGGGAGTGAACCTCAGCCTCCAGGGGTGAGGACAGAAAAATGATTCACCCCCCAGCAGAGGAAGGCTCCCCAGAATTTGGATTATCTCCATCATGACCCCAGGTGGAAAAGGTGGATAACAGTATGTTCTTCTGGAAACATGCATCCACAGGCCTTATCTGACCCTGCTGTGGAGGTCACATTTACAGCCCTCGTGCAACCCAGCTTTAGCATAAAAACTCAAACATTCGCTGGGGGCAGCGGCCCAGGTCTCCAAAGCCGCAGGGACCCCCCGCCCTCGCCCCTCGTCCTGAGTAAGACCCAGAGCCAGGGACACACACGCCAAGGCCACCCGGAGACCGGGCCCAACCAGGCTCTGAGCTGCCAGTGGAGAAGACTGCTATCCTGGCAGGCTTCCTGGAGGAGGCATCCTGGAGGAGGGAGAAGGGAAGACGAAACCAGCACTCGCTCTAGGCAGAGCTTAGTACTATCATTGGCTCCTCCTTCTCCTTTCCACGGTGATTATCTTCTGACCAATGTGTGTAGGACCCCCTTCCCCAATCCAGTGCCACTTGGGCTGCAACCCTCCTCTCCTCTACAACAGCCTGTGGCTCCTAGCGGCCGGCACACTCACTGCCAAAGCCCTCGAGTCCCGCACTGGTGCCCTGCCACCCGTGCCTCTTTCACAGCCCTCCATGCTGCTCAGGGTGACCTGCTCCCCTGAACTAATTTGCAGCTCACAGCATCCTCCCTCCTTCTGAAAAACAAACCCAACTCAGCATGTAAGGTCTCCAGACTCCCTTCCTCATTTTCCCCTCTGCCCTTGCTCCCCAAGCGCCAACAGCCTGTGAGGACACGGTGCTCACACGGGTAAATGCCCACCACCCAACTCTTACAGGGCAGAGGGACCCGCCCAAGTGCGCCCGGTGTTCTCCTGGTCTCCTCTCCGTCCTTATTCCCTCCCGCTCCCCCTTAAGATCTGTGAAAGTAAAAAAAAGTAAAACGAAGTAGTGCCAGGTTGGCAGCAGCATGACACAATGCCCAAGAAAGCACAATTCTCTGGAGGAACAAATTAAGTTCAATCAAATATTATCCCTCCATTAAAAATTAACAAATAAAGAGGGAAATAAATGAACATGGGTGGAATCAGGAGAAACAACACACCGCAGAATACATCCCCAAGGGCTCCAGCTACCGGAACCACTGGGGACAAAATGACCCCGTAAAAAATGTTTAAAGGAAAAGATGGAATTAGAAAAGGAGAAAGAAACACAGCACCAGGAAGATTTGAAAAATGACTCATATGAGAATCTTAGAATGGAAATATTATTAAAATTAAAAACAATATTATTAAATATTATTATTATTAAAATTAAATTATTATTAAATATTATTAAAATTAAAAACAATAAGCTGGCCAAACAGAAGATTAGATACATTGAGAAAAGAAGCCACAATCGGGGGGAAGACAGAGCCAAGGAAATTACCCGCCATTAAGCAAAGAGGCATGAAACAGAAAAAAATGAAAGCAAAGAGAGAGGGAAGATAGAATGAGACGGTCTAACATGTGTCCAATTCGAAAGGAAATAATAGAGAAAATGTAAGGACATAGCCGCTGAGATGCTGTAAATTTCATGAGACAATACACAGATAAGAAGCGCATAGATAAATGAAGAGAAATCTCCATCTAGACATACTGTAGTAAAACCACAAAACAAGAAAGACAGAGATGATCCCAAAAGCAGCCAGAGAAGAAGGACATCTTGGTTACAAGTCATGACAATTAGACCAATAGCCAACTTGCCTAGAACTACATAGGAAGCCAGGAGAGGGCTGGAAAATCTCTGCTGAGACAAAATAACCATCAGCCTAGAAGGACCTCACCAGTAAACTGTCAAGAAAACAGGAGAAATGACCAGACAGACGGAGATGACCACCAAAAGGACCTGCACTCGAGGAAGGACGACCTCAGAAGAAAAGACGAGTCTGCAAGGGCCTGTGAGTAAAGAAATTGGTAAACAGGGAAGTACGTATGAACACTAATTGTGTAAAATCATAACAATTTCTAATTTTTAGGGTAAAAAATGGCATTAAGACATTCAACAATAGCTTAGAAGTAAGGGTAGGGGGATCTGAGTTAAGGAGGTCCAATGTCCTCACATTGACAGGAAAGGAATTAAGATATGATTAAATTTGTACTTTGGTAAGTTAAGCATACATGTTAAAGTTTCAAGGACAAATACTAAAAAAAAGGTAGAAATTGAGGGTACAACTTCCCAGCCAGGAAAGAGGGGGAAATGGAATAAGAAAAGCGAGCAAGCAAGCAAAGAAAGACAACCCATTCAAAAAAAGGTAAGAAAGGAGAGAAAAAGGAGCTGTGTTTAAATGGTGAAATTAAGGAGTCACCAGGAGGACGGCGCTGACTGGGGCATCTGAAGCAGGGTGTCCCTTCCCTCCCGCACCTCGTGAGCACCCACCCTTCTGCCCGCCCCCCCCAGCCAGGCTGGCTCCAAGCTGAGCGCCCCCAGGCAGGTGAGAGCCAAGGGCGGGCAGCCAGGGGGCCTGGGCTCTAGACGCTGCTTCCCAGAGAGGAGGGAGCCTCTGCCCTTTGGCTTCCACATCGCGGCCTTTCAGGATCTCCTGAGCAGCTCTGGCTCGGTCCGATTCCCTCTGCCAGATGCCTTGCAAAGTCTTTGTCTGGTGGCCATGCAGTCAAGTGAAATGTATGTTCACAGCTGGGGCTCCCGCCCCACCTAAGGTTGGATGGAGTGGATGCGCCTGGGGAGAGCCAGCAGCCCCACGCTCATCCCTGCCCCGCCATTTGTTGCTGCGCAAACTCGGCCCATGGGCATCATCTCTGCGTAATTGTCCTCATCGGTGCCAGTGAGGAGGATGGACCAGACAATCGTCCAGGTCCTTCATCGCTCTAATATCCCTTGGTTATGCTCTTCCTTAAATGCGCAGAGACATTCAGTTGTGAGCTTGACTTTCTGATAATATTGAACTCTCCTCTCTGTGCATAGCCCTCATAATCTGCTTACATAACATGTTCCTTTGCTCACAAAACATGACAGCAATAGTTCCTCTGACGGCCTTGTATTCAGTTACTGCCCTTCTTAATATCATTTTTCTAGGACCTCAAGTGAGGAGAGATTTAATTAAAAATTAAAAAAGTGTAAAACCCTCAGTGACTCAGTTTCACTTTGAAATGTCTCCTTTTGCCTTTTCTCCTGTGTTCAGGTGCATCAGGCCTGTCTAGTTGGCTCGGATCTTAAGTCCTCCACTCAGGGACCTAATGGACCTTTATCCACCTGGATTTAGAAGCCAGCCCCTCCTGACAGCACACTCGTAAGCGTTCCAAATGACCTTTCAGTATCAAAATTAAATAGTCGTTGTCCACCACCATCCAGCTTGATTTACATGATGCTTTTGATGTGATTAATCATAGCATCGCTCCACTAACTGTCCTCATTAAACTTTCAAGGTTCCAGACTCCAGTCTCTGGCATGTTTCATCCTGTCCACACCTTCGCCTCAGACAGGATGAGTGCCCGTCATGCTCAAGCAGAGGGCACCCCAACGCCTAATGCTCCCAGTTATTCTCCTTGCTTGTTACCTCTCAGGCTCAAATCCGTCCACCTGTTTCACCAGAACAAGAGGGGAGCAATGGAGCAGCATCATCCTTGACTGAGCGCTCAGCTCCTTGCCCAGCCGTCCTCCTTGTGTGGGAGCATTGCACTCAGGTGGATGGTCCAGATGCATCCTGGGTTTCTCCTCCAAATCTGCAAGAGCATTCTCTCTCCTTTAAAGGTCTTGGGGGTGTTCATGGAATTCTCACCACATTCTAACCACTGGCCTGTGTAATCTCAGTCAAACCACTCATGCTCTATGCACCCGGGACCATCCAGATAACCCTTGCCACTTGGCATTTCTGGTGATACTGCCAGGAGGGTTGGTATTCAGCTGGTTGGCACCAGTAAGTCCTAATGAGCGATTTACAATCTACGGCCATCCTCACTGGCCTGTGCCTATGACACACCAGCTGTGAAATGTATTACATATGACCTGGAGGTGGATGCCACTCAGTTTATAAATGAGGAGACCGAGGCTCTGAGTTGCGTGGGAAGAGGGGTAGGATGCAAGGTGTCCATTTTGCTGGTGCAGACCATGGCAGGGGTGGGTGGTCCTGGAGTCAGAGGGGAGCAGCAACTTCCTGGTCAGGTCAAGACAGCAGCTGCTGGCAGCCCTGTCCTAAAATGTGGTCTGGAGGGCTGTTCTGGAAGCCTGTAGACAACTTAGACAAAATGGACACGTTTCTAGAAAGACACAAACTACTGAAACTGACTCAAGAAGAAATAGAAAATCTGAATAGACCTAGAATAAGCAAAGAGATTGAACTTGTAGTTTTAAAACTATCTGTAAGAAAAGTCCTGATCTAGGTGGCTTCACTGGTGACTTCTACCTAACATTTAAAGAATGATTACTACCCATTCTTCACAAACTTTTCTGAAAAACACAAGAGGCAACAGTTCTCACCTTATTCTATGAGGCCACTATTACCCTGATACCATACCAGACAAAAACATCAAAAGAAAAGAAAGCTACAGATCAATGACTCCTGTATACATAGATGCAAAACTCCTCAACAAAATACTAGCAGATAGAATCCAACAATATAGAAAAAGTATCCACCGTGACTAAGTGAGATCTGTCCCAAGAATGCAAGATTGTTTCAACATCTGAAAAAAAGCCAATAAGTGTAATACACTATATCAAAAAACACATGATTATCCCAATAGACATAGAAAAACCACTTGACAAAATTCCACACTCTGTCATGATAAAAAAAAACCTACATTTTTTAAAAGTCAGCAAACTAAGAACAGAAGGAAACACTTCAACCTATTAAAAGGGTATCTACGAAAAAAAACATAACTAGCATCTTATTAACAGTGAAAAACTGAATGCTTTCCCCCTAAGATCAAATGCAAAACAAAGATGTCTGCTTTTTTGATTCCAACATTGTATAAGAGGTTGTAGCTAGAGCAATTAGGCAAGAAAAAGAAAAAAAAAGGCATTCAGATCAGAAAAGAAGAAACAAAACTCTATTTGCAAATGGCATGACCTTGTATATAAGAGATCCTAAGAAATGCACTAAAAAACTATTATAACTGATAAACAAGTTCAGCAAGGTTATAAGATACAAGATCAATATGCAAAAATCAATTGTACATCTATACAGTAGTAATGAAAACACTAAAAGTGAAATTTAAAAAACAATCTCATTTATAATTCAAAAAGAATAACATATTTAGGTTAAATTTAACAAAAAAGTGCAAAGCTTACACTCTGAAAACTACAAAACTGTTGAAAGAAATTAAGACCTAAATAAATGGAAAGAAATACAATATTGTTAAGATGGCAACACTTCCCAAATTAATCTATAGATTCAACATGATCCCTATCAAAATCCCAGCTGGCTTCTTTGCAGAAATTGACAAGCTGATCCTAAAAATTTATTTGAAATTTTTTTCAAATAATTATTTCGAAAATTTAGTTGAATTTATATGAAAACTCAAGGGACCCAGAATAGCCAAAATTAGCTTGAAAGATACAAAGTTGGAAGACTCACACTTCTCAGTTTCAAAAATCACCACAGAGCTACAGTGATTAAGACACTGTAGTACTGGAATAATGGTAGACACGTAGAGACATGGGATAGAATTGAGAGTCCAGAAGCAGACCCTCCCATTTACGGTCAGTTGATTTTCGACAAGGGTGCCAGGGCAATTCAGTAGAGAAAGAATATCTTTTCAGCAAGTGGTACTGAGACAACTGGATATCCTCATGCAAAAGGATGAGGTTGGACCCCTACCTCACACCATAGATAAAAATGAACTCAAAATAGATCAAGACCTAAATGTAAAAACTAAAACTATAAATCTCTTAGAAGAGAACACAGGCGTAAATCTTTGTGACCTTGGATTAGGCAATACTTTCTTAGGTATAATACCAAAAGCACAGGCAACAAAAGAAGAAAAAAAGATAAATTGGACATCACTGGATTATTAATGGGCAGGACTTTGCTGACCTTGATGAGAGCAATTTTGAGGAAAGGAAGGGGAGAGAGGTATGATGGGTTGTATATGGAAGTGGCAATGTGCACAGGGAGAATGTGAGAGATATGCAGGGGACGAATCAGAAAGACTTGATGAGAGGTAAGATCTTTTCTTGTGGTACAAAAAAGAATGAAAAGTCAAATATGGCATATATAGCTAATTAACAAAATTTCTTTGTCTTCCGAATTGGTTTGCCAAGTGTGCAACCTGTCTACTGCCATCGAAAGAGAGAAAAGCACTTCAGTAATCAATGCATACTGTGAAAAATACATATATATCTCCCAGTTTGGTTTATGCACACACACACGTGCATGGAAATAAGACGGAAAGTACACAAAAAAATTTTACAAGGTTTCTTCCCGATTGGATGATAATATTCATGTTCTTTATATTTTCAATCAGGGAAAAGAAAAAACTTTAAAAGAAAATAAATTCAAAGGAGCATTGTCTAAATTTCATAATATACAATGGGAATAGAAAAAGGTTAGCTTTTCTTCCCCTATCATCTTCGCTCACTCACCACCTGCCTAAGTGCTTCCTTGGCTGAGAATTTGCAGGTCAGTCAAATCCCCTTATACAAAGCCACTTGTATAGTCTTGGTTCAGGAAAATTTAACCCTCAGACACAAAGTGAGAAGGATGTTGGCCCACATGCTTCCCTGGGAGACAGGGTTGTGTGAGGGCTGAGAGCAAACCCAGACTTCTTGACCAGGCTCTGCCCCTTTGCTGTCCGTGGAACAGAACACGCATAATCTTCCTAACTGCCGTTTCCTCAGGTGAAATGTGCTCGTTTTAGAGGGATCTTTTGATGATCAAACGAGCTACTGTCTGCAGATGGGTTTGCATAGTGCACACATGGAAAGTTGGCTGCTATCACCATTTATTAGCGTTACCTGCATGAGATTAGGAGTCTGACAGCTTTCAAAGGCAGCAAAACCCTCTGGATGTTAGAATACGTACCCAGCGACAAAGTACCAGAATTTAGACTTTTAACAATATCCTGTGCCTGACCTTACCTGATCCGCAGAAGACTAATCGAGCTTTTGAATGTCACCTCCAGGCTGCCCTCCCCCGGACGTCCACATGCCTTTAATCTTCCAATGTAACGGGGGACTTGGTGATCAAAGTCACGAAGGAGGCTAGGGAGCTGAAATCACAGGAGAATGACAGCCTCTAAGACGACTTAGGACTTTACACTTTGCTATTTAAAAAACTGCTCAACCTTAAAAAATTCAAGCAATCCAAAGAAACAGAAAAAGAAATGTGACTTTTAATATTCACAAGGCAGCTCATAAAACCGTGGCCTGTAGACTTGTAAACCCCATGCCGAATGAGATGGTGGGGGAGCTCCCCATCTAAATGACAAACGCAGGGTAGACTAAGGCGCGACCAGAAGATGTCTCAGGGAAAAGCAAGTCCAGCTCCCTCCTTTTTAGGAAAGGCCGGAGGCATCCTCAGCCCCTGACCCACACCCCTCTCTGCACCATGGCTTCTCTTCTATCCTTGGCCCACACTGATGAGCAGCAGTGGGTTTGTGGTGTGGTCAGACCTCAGCCACAAGGCTCTCCACACAGGAAGCCTGCCCTCAAGGATGCCTGGCTCCTCAGACTCCTAAAGGTGGCAATTTCCAGAAGACGTCAAGAGTGGGGAAGGTGGCAGGGGAGAAGCCCACAGCATGCCCTCCAGTTTTCCATCAGCCAGGCTCGTCAAGTGAAAAGCAGAGAAGCGAGTCCCACAGCAAGGGTCAAGGACAGGAAAGAGACTCGGGCTTGCCTGCCCCAAACTTGCCCCAGAACAAAACTCTGCTCTCCATTCAAGGGCCTCTACCAGGGGGCTGCAAGCTGCTCTTCCCATCTTACTCCAAAGGAGTCTCCTCCTGAATGAATTTACTGGAAGCTCCCCCCAAAACTTAGCATCCCCATACTCCCCCCTGCCCCGAAGCGCCATTGCTGAAGGAGACTGTTAAGACCCCTCCTCAGCACCAAGCACAGAGAAGGGGCTTCCTAATGAACCAATGAATGGAACAAACAAAGCAAAACTCACCCCGTGTTCCACTTCCTCAGCTCAAGAGACCACCAACCCCTTCAAAAGAGAGACCTCTCCTCTTAATCACGGTTGTAGCCCAGGGGCAGCTCAGACAGTACACTGAGGCGCCAGGGAGAAGAGCTTCAAAAATGGGAGGCACGTGTGTCATCGACACTCAGTACAGCTGACTTGATTCCTTCTGTGTTTTCCCTTCCTTTTCAATAATGAAATAAACGCCAGTCCCAGCAAACGGCGAATCTCTAGTCTTAACAGGCGCTCAGATGTTACTAATTTACTTTGCTGATACCTAATCCAAAGGGGGATTTTATTCCAGTGGTTTAGTCGTGCCTTCCAGTTATTATTCCGTTTGGAAATGGCCCTTCACACATATGGGTGTAAAGCTCTACCAAAGGTATTTGGAGCCTGTGTATGTGTGTTTGACTTCATTATCTTAAGCCTGCAAAGTGGGAGAATCCATGTGGGTGACTGCTTTGTGGTGGTGTTCCATTTCTAGGACGATATGAACCCTAGTGAGGGCTGGTGGGGAGGATGAAGGGTGAAATGTTGAAATATCAGAATACAGGCTTATGGCTTCCCAGAAAAGATCTTGTTTGAGCCAAAAGTCTCTAATTGCAGAGAGAATAGCCCTATTCAGAGTTTAACAGACAGCTCATCTTCAGTACCAGAACCTATATTCGCCAGTGCCTGAATGAGCATGATTTTTTGAGAAAAGAAAGCCAGAAATCCATCTTAGCCCAGCCCTGCGATGTAGGGCACGCTCTATACCGTAGGGAAACTGCAACAAAAACCTCAGTGACTTCAGAGACGAGCACTGAACCCCCAAGAGGGGCCAGGCCAGGAAGAGAGCAGCCTCATCCATCATGACTTCCCAGGCTGCCTCCTGTCAAGTCAGTGTGACGATTGTGCTGTCACAGTTTCCTGAGCCTCTGTAGGAGCTGAGATAACCCACAGGGAGCGTAGATAAAACTTGGTTTTAAAAATAGTATTTAATTGCATGACCCGGGCATCAGGAAGGGTTTGTGGACAGAGGGGAGAAGGGATCAGAGAAAAGAGGCAGACTTATGGAGTGTGGACTGTCTACCAGGTAGCATGGCTCCCCATGGAGACCCTTCTAAGCCATCGGGAGACCTGACAAGGCCACTCCAGGTGTCCTCCCGTGCTGCCTTACCCAACGGCGCCCTCCCAGCCAGCTCTGTACTTACTTAGGCTCCTATCTCTGGCTTTCCAGAGCTCAGTACACACCTGCCCTTGATGGAGATCAGGGAGTCAGACTTGTTAATGGCAAACAGCAGGGAGTGGTGGCGACCCGAGGAGAGCCTTAATGAGAAGCAGGCTCTGAGAGGCAGCAGGAACACGAGGAGGCTACCTAGCAAGAGCACAACCAGTCCGCGGTCCCAGCCCCCTGTGGCCAGAATGCGGCCATGGGCTGCCAGACGACATGTTGGTTCAGGCCTACCTCGACTGCGGAGGCCACCTGAGAAAGCCTACCTCTCCCTGTGTCTTTGTGTCTGTGGCTCTGCTCAGGTAAGTCCTGGCACATGCCCGTGTCCTGGCTGCCCAGAAGTCTTCGCAGCATGTGGTTGACCCCTCTGCTGCACCTAATTTGGGGTTGTCCCCCAATAGGAAGGGGGTTTGGATACGGAGCAGCAAAAGCAACAATCTCAAGACCCACTCCTCAAGGTCCGGGAACCTGATGTCTTATGTGCCAGCCTGAAGCTGTTACTGGCCACAAACATAGGTTCCCTACCCACCACACAAGACGGGCTGAATGAAAACTGGAGCGCCAGGCTTATGGCAAGGAAAGGGTTTTCATTTTGGATGATATCACCTGGGAGACCAGAGTGAGCCCTCAAATTCGCCTCATCTCCCCGAAAGATTGGAGGCAAGGGGTTTTTAAAGGTTGCAAGGAATGTGTCTGCTTGTGAGGGTGGCGACAGGGAGTCAGTGGCCTTGCTGGTCGGAGCTCTCCCACTAGCCTGTGTTTGGCCTTGGGAGGCTGCTCAAAGGAAGGAGGAGGATGATAAGGGAATTTGCAGGTGGACGACCTTGGGTGTTTGTCTCCATGGCAGATAGTGGATTCTGGAGCCAGGAAGCCAGGGAGTAAGCAGAGAATGAATGCTTTAGTTTTAACCCCGTATATGCTGGGTTTACTGTAGGGGAATGGGTATTATGGCTGGTGTCAAAGCCAGAAGTCCTTGGCACCACAGCACAGTCACACAGTCTTAATCTCAACAGTGATCTCTGGTTGAACTACAGTATCATTGACTGAAGGGGACATGGAGACCATCTAGTCCAACAGCCTGGACAAGGAAACTGAGGCTTCCAGGGATCAAGCCCCTACCTGCCACCTGACTCCTGAAAGGTAGGGTCCAAATTCACTGCATCTCAGGGGGAGTGTGCACCGTCTGGCTTCAACTTACACGGTCACTGGCTGTGAATCAGTCTGAATTTGAATGTGTTAAAACATGATGGTTTTACTCTCCTCAAAATAGAAACCCAGTTTCTCTCCTGACATTTTCCATCCACCATTTTCCTTACTGAGTTTTTTCTTACACTTCTGCTAGGAAAGTCTCTTGCTGAAACAATTCTGCCTGTTCTACTCCCAAAGAATATGCCAAAACTGCCTGGGCTGAAATGATTATTATTAGCCTAAATCCAGAGCTATTCTGTGACTGGTTCTGAAAAAAGGAAAAGAAAGATCTGGTATTATTCCAACGATTTGTTAGGAACAAGTGTTCAAGAAGGTAGGAATAAGACAAAATGACATTTCCATTTACAAATCCTTTGAACATCATAAGACCCAGCCAGTGATGTCTGTCTTGATCTGCCTAGTGACAGAACCCTTATTTTATTTAATCAGTTCAAGAAACATGAACTAGCTGCATTTCATTAGTGCTTAAAATGCCATTAAGTCTAGGGCATTCAGCAGTGAATGGTTGTGTTTGTGTGGTATAAAATGGAACATCTATTTTAATTGTGATTAATGCTCTCAAACTAGTCAACTAATGTCTTTAAGTATCACTGGGAGGGGGCAGACACAAAGGACGTTACAATGAGCTCATCAGACACAGAGGGATATGCTGTCGTTGATTGATTTCATGACTCACTATTTCACATTTAACATCTCTCAGTCAATGGCAGTGCTTTTTCTGTCTTAGTAATACACAGAATAACGATATACTTTACAATAGATGCCGTCTTAGACTCAATATAACTTTGTCTGGCAAGCTACTTGTCCATATGAAATTATTGGGTGATTTACAATTTGGGGGGAAAATGGAATGTAGCTATTTCCTTACACAGATCTTCCTCGACTTACGATGGGGTCACATCCCCATAAACCCATCAGAATTTGAAAATATCGTAAGCTGAAAATGCACTTAACACATCTAACCTACCAAACATCATAGCTTAGCTGAGCCTACCTTAAATGTGCTCAGAACACTTACATTAGCCTACGGTTGGGCAAAATCGTGTAACACAAAGCCTATTGTATAGTACAGTGTTGAATAGCTCCTGTAATTTATTGAATGCTGTACTGAAAGTGAAAAATAGAGTGTTTGGATGGGTACAGAGTGGTTGTAAGTGTATGGTTGTTCACCCTTGTGGCCACGTAAAACTGTGGCTCATGACACTGCCCAGCATCATGAGAGAGTATCATACTGCATATCGCTAGCCCAGGGAAAGATCAAAATTCAAAAAAGTACGGTTTCTACTGAATGTATAGAGTCAAAAAATCGTAAGTCGTACCACTGTAAGTGGGGGACCCCCTGCACTAACATTCGCAGGTGGAAAATAAGGTTATCCATCGTGTCTGTGATGTAATGAAAATTCCAGGATGACTCTTTCCTCGGCTGCAGTCCTCTGTGACCCACTCTGTGTTTAGTTTCTGGTAAGACCAGATGCTGAAGGCTTCCGTTATCGCCAACGTGTTTTACTCTGTTAGAGAAACAGACCGATTTGGTGACCACGACTTTGCCAAAGATGGTCTTATTAACCCAAGAAAATTAAAATGTATGAAAGTTAACCTACTTGTGGAAGAACACAACAAAACAGTGTGGCACTAACTTCCACTACAGAATCAGTAGATTCAGTAGGGTTGGTTTTTCTTTTCTATTTTTTCTTTTCTTTCTCCTTTTATTAGAAAAAAACACTCTGATACATTTTAATTGCCTCACTACTGATGATGATCTGCCTTGTTATTAGTGTTAGCGAACCCAAACACAGGTTCTCTTACCCACCACTCAGTACGGCCAATAAAGGAAGAAAATGAAACACCAGGCTTGTGGCAAGGAAAGAGGTTTACTATCAAAAGGCAACCAGATGAGGAGATGGGAGTTAGAACTCAGAGCCACCTCCTAAAAAAAAAAAAAAAAAAAAAATAGGGTTTTTTATCTGGGGTTTTAGGTAGGGGAGGGGGAGCATGTGGCTGTTCTGGTTGGCACCTTCCCACCAGCCTGTGATTGGCCCCGAAGACTGGATTTCTTTTCCCTTGGCTGTCTGGACTTTTCTGCTTACTTTTCATCTTCAGCCTGCATTTGGCCTTGAGAGGCTGAATCTTGACGTTTGGACCTTGGCTTGCTGGGAAAGACAGCTCACTCATATACTGAGGGGGCACAGAAAGAGCTGGTTGGTTTTGAACACCAGTCGGTCATGCTGAGTATGCACAGCTGCAGTTAGCAAAGCTTATCTCCAAGTCTTTGTTCTCATCCAGCCCAGGGAAGATGTTTTAACTTCTTCGTGCTCGGCTTCATTAGCATTTCCTCTGAGTAAACATGCTTTAGCCTCCCCAGCTGATAAAAGTCACCTCTGGAATCCAAAAGCTGGACTCCAACTCGTCTTCAGATTGTGTCTTGTAGCTGAAGCAGGATGAAGTCGATTTACAGGGGTTCAGACATGAGCGACAAGTGGTTACTGACTTCACTAACAGCTTCCATGGGAAACTTAGAGTGGGATTTTGAGTCTGAGAGAATGTCTGGGAGGGGACTGAATTCACTTTGTATAACAGGATTTAGCATATAATTATAATGGTAGTTGTCATTTATTGAGCAGTTTCTATTGCCATCATCTCACTCCCATTTTATTTCTGGTCACTTTTCTAATAAACTGCCCACTTACACAAGGGGGGAAATTAAGGCTCAGAGGAGGGAGGCGCTTCCCCATGAACTCTCCGCCGCCGGGCGAGAGCCAGGACTCACACCAGGTCCACCTCCAAGGCCTTTCATGCCCTAACCGGGGCCTGGTGCTCCTGGTGGGTGGTCACGGCTCTGCAGGCTTCTAGTTGTGACTTCGTTCTTAAACAGGTTGGACTGTGGGTCAGGAAGGGCAGCTCCCACGGGCCGGGTCAGAGAAGACTTGAGAGCTGCCACCCTCTCCTCAGGAGCGCCCTTCACAGACAGGGCTCTGTGATCTTGGCAGACGCTATTCAAACCTGACACCTGAGCTCACAGGAGCTCAGAAGAGATGAGCCGGTGGTCCTGCTGGCACATGGTGAGTGTAGACCAGGTCGGCACTGGGGGAGAGGGCTTGGAAAGGAAGAATCTGCTTTCAGGGCAGTGTACGTGTGGCTCTCCCTCCCCACTTACAGGGATATGCTCCCACCCCTCACTCCCAGAGGCTGGGGGAAAAGTCTCCTCTTTGTGACACAGTCTGAAACCCTGGGAACTAAAGACCTGAACTGAAGCTCCAGAGTCCCCTCTGGGTTTGTCCCAAGAGGCCCATGGTGGTTGTCCAGTCTGGACTCCTACAGTCCTGATGTCACAGCAAAGGGTTCTGAGGTGGGTACACATGACAGACCCCATTGGGACCCTTCCTGCAGAGTGAAGGCAGAATCAGAGTGCCCAGAACAGGGTTCAAGCCAAGGAGTTTTCTGGGTGTCAGTCAGTTCCATTCAGTAGGTGTATCTTGCTTAAACGTAATTTGGCGTACACCAGGAACTTTTACAATTGAGCACAGGTGTAATTTTGTTAAATCATTTTTATTCTGAAAGTTGTGTGTGCTCATTACAGAACATTTGAACAGTAGAGAAGAATCGAGTAGAGAAAATTAAGATCACACATGTTTTCGTCTTCAGAGACCACTTGTGCTAACCTTTTAGAGTGTTTCTCTCCAGGTCCATCCATTGAAGGGCACACAAGTAAACGCCAGATTTGTCTCTCTTACTGAAGCATGAGTCTTACCTGGATCTATGGAAGGTCAAGGGCCTTGTATTTAACACCAAATACAAATTTCTTTGCTTGAATATTCTAGAATATAATAACTGCCTGGCATGTTGCCATTTCATTTTGATGGTTCCAATCTAAATGCAACATGTACGTGAAAAGCTGCATTCTGAAACTATGACTAAAATGACACTAGAGATCTTATTTTTCCAAATAAGCTGATTCAGACGTTACATTGTTGGTCAGTCCTCTGGACAAAAGGGAAAAACACAGGTGTTAGATTCCAAAGTGGGTTAGTGGAGAGAGCTTTTTAGTAGAGGTTGCTGCCTCAGGAGAACAAACTATGTCTCGCATACCAAGCATTTCTGGTGCAGGGAATAAATCCTTCACCTGTCTGTTCACTGTCCTTTGTACTCCCCAAAGATTACTCAACTAAACACTAAATTTGACGAGGACTCCATATCAAGAGATCATCCTTTTTGCTTTTTTATTGATTTGTAGTCTTTTTATATCAACTCTGGCTCTCCATCTCTGTTACACATCAGGGTTAAAGAAAAGATTCAGGTAGAAAAGATTTAGACTCGAAAGGAAGCGTGAATGTGTTGGAAGGAATTGCCATCGCTGACTGGGAATGTTCTGGGTGTAGCCGACTCTATTCACAACACAACAAAAGTTGGCAAGAGGCCTAGGAGCAAAAATGAAAACTAAACCATGCAGATGAAACCCTGCCAAGTAACGGGAAAAGATGGAACTGTCCCTAAGAAGAGACGGGGGGCACTCAGAAGAAAATGGCAAACTCCTGACAATGCTGTAAAGGCCACATGGTTGTATTTCTTTTTAAAATCATTAACACTCAACAGGCAGAGTTTGCTTTACTTCAGACACTTCAATGGTTCAGGCTGCAGTCTGCCCGTCGCCCCTCTGTTCACAGGGCTGCTCCTGTCTCTTTCTACAAGGTTCTGATAGGACCACCAACACCAATTCATCCCCAACTCCCTGGCGAAGGAGAGGGCACATAACCCTGGCCAATCTTGTTCTCCACGGCCCTGTCTAAGGTCATTGGTTCAAAGGATGGGCATATGACCCAAGTCAATGAAAGAGTCTCCAAGACATTGGGCCTGTAGATGCCGCATCATTGTTTCTGTTTCTGGGCTCCTAAGCTCAAAGGTGCATATGAGCTTACAGCTTCTGGGGGCTGTTCTGTGGTTGAATGGAGAACAAAGCAAACAGAGGTAGGTGGAAGGGAATGGGCAGGAAATGGGAAAGAATAGAAGGAGGGAAGAGAGAAATAGAGTGAAGCCATGATGACACTATTTGAAGGCCTGGATCCACTTACGTCGGAGCCAGCACTCGCTCAGCTTGGCTTCCCTTCTATAGAAGTCAATAAATGCTCTTTGGTGCTTAAGCTGATTTGACGTAGGTTTCTGTCAATTGCAGACCAAGACCTGGAAACTCTTCTGACTCCCATTTTGTAAGTATGGAGAAACTACGTCCCAGAGACGTGTTGGCCAAGATTAGACAGGAAGGTGAAGGAAAGTCCTCGTGAGCACACAAACACTGTGTGCCAATGGAGTGACCAACACACCGAAGGCCACTATAGAATCACAGAACTAGAGATTCCTCTCCCACACCTCAGACACGTGATCTGCTAGCCTCTGCTTGAGCATCATGAATTGTATCAGCCTTTGTCACAGCACTGAGATTTCTGGACTCCAAAAGGACCCTGCATTCCCAAAATGTCTTGCTTTCAAGCCTACAGTAGTGTTTTATTTTTCACTCCAGTTTCTTTTTTCTCTTTAAGGAAAAAAGATGGAATTTGTTTTTCATGTTATCTCAAAGATCCCAAGGGCAGGAGGTATAACTGGGTCTCACAAATGTCTAGACAGCAACTAGAAAATGAGAAATACACAGTGCTGGCTGTGTCTCTTGAGAGTCACATGGCTTCTTAACTTTTGCTTTTACCGTTCTTCCTCCTTCTTCTCTCTGCTTAGGATCTTCTCGTCTTCATACCCATGCCCTCTCCAGCACCAGCGTCGCCCACCTGCTAGGTTCAAGCATCCAACAGTAACCACTTCAGTACGTTGAGATCAACTGTTCTCAGACTTTTTGGTCTCAGAACTCCTTCTTACTCTTAAAAATTGTTGGGGAACCCAAAGATCTTTTATTGACATGGGTTATACCTACTGATATTTACCATGTTCAAAATTAAAACAGAAAAAAATTAAATATTTATTTATTCATTTAAAGGTAGTGATAATAAACCAATTACATGTTAACCTATACATTTTTTTTTATTTTGTTGAGGTCACAATAGTTTATAACATTGTGAAATTTCAGTTGTACATTATTATTTGTTTGTCACTATATCTATGTGCCCCTTTGCCCCTTTCGCCCACCACTCACCGTCTCTCCTCTGGTAACCACTAATCTGTTCTCTTTCTCCATATGTTTGTTTATCTTCCACGTATGAGTGAAATCAAACACTGTTTGTCTTTTCCTGTCTGGCTTACTTCACTTAACATAATACCCTCAAGGTCCATCCATGTTGTTGCAAATCGGACAATTTTGTCTTTTTTTATGGCTGAGTAGTATTCCATTGTATATATATATATACCACATTTTCTTTATCAATCATCAGTTGATGGACACTTGGGTTGCTTCCATATCCTGGCTATTGTGAATAATGCAGCAATGAACCTAGGGGTGCATAAGTCTCTTTGAGTCGTTGATTTCAAGTTCTTTGGATAAACACCCAGTAGTGAGATAGCTGGGGTGTATGGTATTTCTATTTTTAGTTTTTGGAGAAATCTCCATACTCTTTTCCAAAGTGGCTGCACCAGTTTGCATTCCCACCAACAGTGGGTGAGGGTTCCCCTTTCTGCACAACCTCTCCAATATTTGTTGTTTTTTGTTTGGGTGATAATAGCCATTCTAACAGGTGTAAGGTGATATCTCATCGTAGTTTTGATTTGCATTTCCCTGATGATTAGTGATGTTGAACATCTTTTCATGTGCCTGTTGGCCATCTGTATGTCTTCTTTGGAAAACTGTCTGTTCATATCCTCTGCCCATTTTTTGCTCAGGTTGTTCGGTGTTTTTTTGTGGTTGAGTTGTGGGAGTTCTTTGTATATTTTGTAGATTATCCCCTTCTTAGATACATGATTTGCAAATATTTTCTTGCAGTTGGTGGGTTGTCTTTTCGATTTGTTGCTGGTTTCCTTTGCCTTGTGAAAGCTCTTTAGTCTGATGAAGACCCATTTGTTAGTTTTTTCTTTTGTTTCCCTTGCCTGAGTAGACACGGTATTCTAAAAGATGTTTATAAGACCAACGTCAAAGAGTGTACTGACTATATTTTCTTTGCAGGGTTTTATGGTTTCACATCTTACCTTCAAGTCTTTAATCCATTTTGAGTTAATTTTTGTGTGTGGTCTAAGATAATAGTCTACTTTCAATCTTTTGCACTAACACCATTTATTGAAGAGAATTTCCTTTCTCATTGTATGTTCTTATCTCCTTTGTCAAAGATTAGCTCTCTGTAGACATACAGGTTTATTTCTGGGCTTTCAATTCTGTTCCATTGATCTGTGTGTCTGTTTTCGTACCATGGTGTTTTGATCACTATAGCTTTGTAGTATATTTTGAAGTCAGGGATGTGATGCCTTCAGCTTTCTTCTTTTTTCTTAGGATTGCCTTAATTATTCATGGTCTTTTGTTGCCCTCTATGAGTTTTAGGATTCTTTGTTTTATTTCAGTGAAGAATACCATTGAGACTCTGACTGAGATTGCGTTGAGTCTGTAGACAGCGTTAAGCAGTCTGGACGTTTTAACTGTGTTTATTCTTCTAATCCATGTCCATGGAATATCTTTCCGTTTCTTTATGTCATCATCAATTTCTTTCAGTAATGTCTTATAGTTTTCATTGTGTAGGTCTTTTACCTCCTTGGTTAAATTTATTCCTATATATTTTATTCTTTTTGTTACGATTGTAAATAGGATTGTATTCTTGAGTTCTTATTCTGTTAGTTCATTATTAGAGTATGGAAATGCAACTGATTTTTGTAAGCTTATTTTGTACCCTGCGACTTTGTTGTAGTTGTTGATTATTTCTAGTAGTTTTCCGATGGATTCTTTAGGGTATTCTATATATAGGATCATGTCACCTCCAAACAGCAAAAATTTCACTTCTTCCTTCCCAATTTGGATACTTTTATCTCTTTCTCTTGCCTAATTGCTCTGGCCAAAACTTCCAGTGCTGTGTTGAATAAGAGTGGTGAGAGTGGGCATCCCTGTCTTGTTCCTGTTCTCAGAGGGATGGCTCTCAGTTTTTCACCATTGAATATGATGTTGGCTGTGGGTTTGTCATATATGGCCTTTATTATGTTGAGGTACTTTCCTTCTATATCCATTTTACTGAGAGTTTTTTTTTTTTTTATCATAAATGGATGTTGCATCTTGTCAAATGCTTATTCTGTATCAAGATGATTATGTGGTTTTAATTCCTCATTTTGTTAATGTGGTGTATCACCATGATTGATTTGCCGATGTGGAACCATCCCTGCATCCCTGGTATAATCCCACTTGATCATGCTGTATGATCTTTTTAATGTATTGCTGTATTCAGTTTGCAATGTTTTGTTCAGGATTTTTGCATCCATGTTCATCAGCGATATTGGCCTGTAATTTCCCTTCTTTGTGTTGTCCTTGTCTGGCTTTGGGATCGGGGTGATCTTGGCCTCATAAAATGTGTTAGGGAGTATTATTCCTTCTTCTTCAATTTTTAGAAGAGTTCGAGAAAGATAGGTATTAAATCTTCTTTGAATGTTTGGTAGAATTCTCCAGAGAAGCCATCTGGCCCCAGACTTTTGTTTTTGGAAGGTTTTTGATTACCGTTTCAATCTCTTTACTTGTGATTGGTTTATTCAGATTCTCTGTTTCTTTTTTCTTCAGTTTTGGGAGGCTGTATGAGTCTAAGAATTTACCCATTTCTTCTGGATTGTCCAATTTGTTGGCATATAGTTTTCAATAGTATTTTCTTATAATCCTTTGTATTTCTGTGGTATCCGTTATTTCTCCTCTTTCATTTCTAATTTTATTTATTTGAGCCTTCTGTTTTTCTCAGTGAGTCTGGCTAAGGGTTTGTCAGTTTTGTTTATCTTCTGAAAGAAACAGCTCTTAGTTTCATTGATCCTTTCTACTGTTGTTTTGGTTTCAAATCCATTTATTTCTGCTCTAATTTTTATTATTTCCCTCCTTCTGCTGAATTTGGACTTTGTTTGCTCTTCTTTTTCTAATTCTGTTAGGTGAAGTTTAAGATAACTTATTTGAGATTTCTCTTGTTTGTTAAGGTGGGCTTGTATTGCTATGAATTTCCCTCTTAGAACTGCTTTTGCTGCATCCCATATGAGTTGTATTTTCATTTTCATTTGTCTCCAGATATTTTTTTATTTCTTTTTAAATTTCTTCAATGATCCATTTGTTGTTTAGTAGCATGTTGTTTACTCTCCACATATCTGTCATTTTCCCAGCTTTTTTCTTGTAGTTGATTTCCAGTTTCACAGCATTATGGTCAGAAAAGATGCTTGAGATGATTTCAATCTTCTTAAATTTATTGAGGCTAGTGTTGTTTCCCAACATATGGTCTATCTTAGAAAATGTTCCATGTGCACTTGAGAAGAATGTGTACTCTACTGATCTTGGATGGAGTGGTCTCTATATATCTATTAGGTCCATCTTGTCTAGTTTTTCATTTAATTCTACTGTTTCTTTGTTAACTTTCTGTCTGGATGATCTATCCATTGATGTAAGTGGTATGTTGAGGTCCCCTACTATTGTTGTGTTGCTATTAATATCTCCTTTTAGGTCTGTTAATAGTTGCTTTATGTACATTGATGCTCCTGCGTTGTGTGCATATATATTTATAAGTGTTATATCCTCTTGGTGGAGTGTCCTTCTATCATTACATACTGCCCCTCCTTGTCTCTCATTGCATTTTTTATCTTGAAGTCTGCTTTGTCTGATATAAGTATTGCAACACCTGCTTTCTTTTGTTTGCCATTTGCTTGGAGTATCATCTTCCATCCCTTCACTCTGAGCCTGTGTTTGTCTTTAGAACTGAGATGTGTTTCCTGGAGGCAGCATATTATTGGGTCTTGTTTTTTAATCTATCCAGCCACTCTGTCTTTTGATTGGAGAATTCAATCCATTTACATTTAGGGTGATTATTGATATATGAGGGCTTAATGCTGCCATTTTATCACTTGTTTTCCAGTTGTTCTGTATTTCCCTTGTTTCTCATCCCATGTATTTCTTACTGCCAATTTGGTTTGGTGGTTCTCTCTGATGGTTTTCTCAGTTTTCTCTTTATTTATCATTTGTGTCTCTCTTCTGATTTTTTGTTTAGTGTTTACTATGAGGTTTGTTAAAAGATCTTGTAGATGAGATAGTCCGTTGTCTGATAGCCTCTTATTTTCTTAGTCTAAGCAGGTTCCATGCTTTTCCCCTTGTAAGTTACTGTTGTCACAACTTATTCTGTTTTGTGTTGTGAGTTTATGGTTAAAATGAAGTGATTATTGTTATTTTTGATGTTTTCCCTTCACCTTATCTTTAATTTTACAGTTAAGTATTTGCTAACCTGTTCTGATAGAGAGCTGCAATATTGTGATTTTGTCTGTTTATTTATCTCCTTGCTCATGGCTTAGTAAATCCTTTTTTTTTTCAGGTATGAGGGCCTTCTCGATCATTTATTATAGAGGTATTCTTGTGGCAATGAGCTCCTCAGCTTTTGTTTATCTGGGAAAGTTTTTATTTCTCCCTCATAGCTGAAGGATTAGTTTCGCTGGATAGAGTACTCCTGACTGAAAGTTTTGTCTTTCAGAATTTTGAATGTATCATTCCACTCTCTCCCAGCCTGTAAGGTTTCTGCTGAGAAATCCACTGAAAACCTGATAGGGGTTCCTTTGTAGGTTATTTTCTTCTGCCTTGCTGCCCTTAATATTTTTTCTTTATCATTGACTTTTGTCAGTTTTACTAATATATGCCTTGGAAAATGTCTTTTTACATTGGTGTAAGTAGGAGTTCCATTAACTTCTTTTATTTGTAATTGCAGTTCCTTCCCCAAGTTTTGGAAGTTCTCAGCTATTATTTCTTTGAACAAGCTCTCTGCTCCTTTCTCCCTCTGGATTATCTATGATCCTTATGTTGCATTTCCTAATTCAGTCAGATATTTCTCAGAGAATTTCTTCATTTCTTTTTAGACTCAGTTCTCTCTACTCCTCAGTCTGAAGCATTTCTATGTTTCTGTCCTCTAAATTGCTAATTCTGTCCTCCATAGTATCAGCTCTGTTATTTTAGGGATCCAAAATTCCTTTACCTCATTCATTGTGTTTTTCATCTCCACTATTGCTGATTGGTTTTTCTTCAATCTCTTCTGTGAAAAATTCTCTCTGTTCATTAATTTTATTCCTGATTTCATTGGACTGTCCTTCTGAGTTTTCCTGTAACTTGTTGAGTTTTTTTATGACTGCTATTTTGAATTCTCTGTCATTTAGATTGTAAATTTCTGTGCCTTCAGGATTGGTTTCTGGGTGCTTGTAATTTTCCTTCTGGTCTGGAGTATTAATATACCTTTTCATGCTGTTTGATGGGGTGGATTTCTGCCTTAGTGTGGTGGTAGTATCTTGTCACAGATTCCACCTGCTGCCACTGTGGCAGGGGGCAGAAGCTGTGTATTCTGAGCCCATCACAATCCCTGGCAGCTGTGTCTGTCCCTTTGGAAGCTATGCCAACAGAACTCGTCTGCATTTGCCCATTGGCCACCTCTGCTTTACAAACACTAAGTGAAGGCTGTCTGGTGGGGGTCCCTTGCTCTGGCCAACCAGTCAAGCTGGCTCACCAGGCAGGGGGAGGGGCACCTTCTTTTGTGACCATCATCCAAGGTGCGCTTGCTATCTGCCCTCCTAGGCTGCCTGGCTTGGTGAACACACCCTCACACTTACTTACCCTCCTCAGTGTGGAGCTTTCCCACAGGCTGGGAGGCAACTCAGAGAGATACGGTATGCCCACAGAGGACTTCTCCCTCCCCCCTCCTCTCAGAGCCACATGTGGTCCCACACCCTAGGGCGCTGCTGTTGTGGGAGGTACAAGAGAACCCCTTACCTCCTTTCACTACCTCCTGGGGGGTCCAGCACCCCCACCTTCACATGTATGGCTGCGTGGACCTCTCAGACCTCTTTTGGGTTGTGTGAATGCCCTCTGATGGCTTATGAGTGTCCTTTTTGTTGTATCTTAGGGTGGAGAGTCTAAGGGAAGTGTTCACTCCACCATGATGCTGATGCCACTCCTTAACCTAAATATTTTTATAAAAACTAACTATTTTCCAAAACAAACAAAAAATCACTTAAGGAGTAAAACAGTTTTAAATCTTTGCAAATCTCTTTACTATCTGGCTTCCTAAAAGATGGCTGGGATTTCTGCTTCCAAACAAGATGGAGTAATCAGAAATCAGACTTCTCCAGCTTGAAACATCTAAGAAACTGGAAAAAAATATATAAAATAACAGTTCTCAAGACATTAGGCAACAAAGGACAGTGATCTCTGAGAGACAAAAAACAAGTGAGATGAAACCCACAATTGCCCAAGCCTATTTCCTTGAGAGAGTTTTCAGGAAACAGTGCCAGGAGGGGAACCAGGTGAAATTCTGTGATCTTCTTGAGTTGAGGAGATGGAGATGGAATGTGGGTAAGCCAACCTGGATAGAGTATGCATGGCAGAACACCAAAAACGAGAGAGCTTCAGAGAGCTCAGAATGCACCCTGCAAGCACTCAGGTAAGAACTGATCAGAGAATGCATATAAGGAAACTACCCTAAGTTAATGAAAGAGTCATCTGAAAAGAGTGGGAAGTGCACATGAGATTGATATTGTCTCTGTTCCCACCAGCCAGGATGGAAAATTTCATAATTCATGAGGCAATGTTCAAAAGAGTATGCTTCAGTTATGGGGAAAAATTAACCTGAAACTAAACTTAAACACTGTTCTGGCCCTGCTTTTAAAAGCTTAAAAAGCAAGACCCATGCAAAAAATCAAACTCTTCCCAAGTAATTTAATCACTTCCCAGAACAAAGTTCAAAAATATTTATAGGAATACAAAAATACCCAGCACCCAATGAGGTAAACTTCACAGTGTCTGGCATCCAATAAATAATTACCAGGCATATGAAGGAGGAAAACATAACCTAAAATGAGAAGGAAAATCAATAATTAAAACTGAATCAGAAATGATACAGATAATAGAATTAGTAGAAAAGAAATTAAAACAGTTATTATAACTGTATTCCATATGTTCAAGGAACAAGGTGAAATATTAAACATGTTAATTAGAGACATGGATTTACAAAGGAGACCCAACTTGAAATTTTAGAGAAGAAAACTACAAGATCTCTGATGGAAAACACACTGGGGATTAATAGCAGATTAGACACTGAAGAAGAAAAGATTAGTAAACTTGAAGATATCACAATTGAAACCATACAAAATGAAACAGAGAGAGAGACAAAAGGCTGAAAAAAATGGACAGAGCATCAGTGATATGTGGGGAAGCTCTGAGCAGCCTAATATATGCATATTTGGATCCCTGAAGCAGATGAATGACAGGAAAAAAATTTTAAGAAATAATGGCCAAGATTTTAATGAAACCAAATTTGATGAAACCTATAAACCCATAGATCCAAGAATCTAAATGAATTCCAAGCACAGAAACTATGAAGAAAACTACACTAAGTCATTTCATAATCAAATTGCTTAAAACTAGTTGTAAAGAGAAAATCTTAAAAGCAGTCAGAAAACATACACATCATACATAGAGGTAAAAAGATAAAGATGATGGTGAATTTCTTGTCATGAACAATGCAAGGCAAAATACAAATGGAAGTGGACAAATGGAAGTGGTAGGTAGTACCAACCTACTGGTCTTTATTCCATGAAAATATCTTTCAAAAACTAAGGCAAGCAGCCAACCCAGTGGCATAGTGGTTAAGTTCACATACTCTGCTTCAGCAGCCCAGGGTTCATGAGTTCCGATCCTGGTTGCAGACCTACACTCCGCTCATCAAGGCATGCCATGGTGGTATCCCACATACAAAATAGAGGAAGATGGGCACAGATGTTAGCTCAGCAACAACCTTCCTCAAGCAAAAAGAGGAAGATTGGCAACAGATGTTAGGTCAGGGCCAATCTTCCCCACCAAAAACAAAACAAAACAAAATGGCAAAATAAAGACTTTTTCAGATATACAAAAGCTGAAAGAATTTTAGTGTAGCAGCAGATCTATACTAAAAGAAATATTAAAGGAAGTCCTTCAAGCAAAAGGAAAAGGGCAATAGATAGAAATCTAGATCTACACAAAGGGATAAAACAGACCAGACTGGTAATTATGTCAATTAATATAAAGATTTATTTTTATTGTTTAAATACCTTTAAAAGATAACCAATTACTAAAAGTAAAAACAATTACAGTGCATCGTGAGATTTATAACATATAAGCAAAACGTATGACAACAATGGCACAAATTCTCAGAGGGAAGAAATGGAAGTATGCTATTGTAAAGTTTTTTTTTACTATATATGAAGTGATATAACATCAATTGAAAGTAGGATGTGGTAAGTTTAAGGTGTATACTACAAACCGAAAAGCAACCACTGAAACACACAAAGAAAACAAATAGCCATAGCTAATAAGCCAACAAAAATGATAAAAAGGAATCATTTAAAAAAGGCTCAATCCAAAAGCAGGCAGAGAAAAGATAAAAGGGAACAAGGAACTGACGAGACAAATAGAAACCAAATACCAACATGGTAGACTTCAACCCAGCCATATGAATAATCACATTTTATGTAAATGGTCTAAACATTCCAATTAAAAGACTGAGATTAGGAGACTGGATGAAGAAGCAAGACCCAACTATATCCTGCTACAAAAAACTCACTTTAAATAGGAAGACACAAGTTGGCTAAGAGCAAAACAAAGGAAAAATATATACCATGATAACACCAATCAAAAGAAAGCTGAAGGGGTTACATTAATAATAGACAAAGTAGATCTCAGAGCAGAGGAGATTACCAGAGATAAAGAAGGTCATTTCATCATGGCAAAAGGATCAACTTACCAAGAGTTCATAGCAATGGTAAACATGTATACACCTAATAAGAGGACTTCAAAATAAATGAAGCCAAAAAAAGTGGAACTGAAAAGAGAAATAGATAAACAATTATAGGTGGAGATTTCAACACTCTTTCCTCAATAACTGATAGAAAAGTAGACAGATAATTCATAAGTATATAGAAAACTTGAGCAACGCTATCAATCAATTTGACCTGATTATCTTTTACCAAGTACTCCCCCCAAAATAGCAGAATACACATTCTCTTCAAGGATACATGGATCATTTACCAAGACAGGCCATGTTCATGGCTGTAAAAGAAGTCTCAATAAATTTAAAAGGACCCAAATCATACAAAGCACGTTCTCTGACCAAATATAATTAAACTAGAAATCAACAACAGAAAGATTATCTGAAAAGTCCCTAATATTTGGAAACTAAATAATACACTTATAGATAGGTGAAGGATCAAAGAATAAATCAAAAGGGAAATAAAAAACTGGGTGAGATTGAAAACAAATCATTAGGAAATTTGTGGAATGAAGCTAAAGCAGTGAGTAGATGAAAATTTGTAGCTCTAACTGCCTACATTAGAAAAGAAGAAAGGTTTGAAATCTATGACCTCAGCTGCCACCTCAGAAAAGTTGAGGGGCAAAACCAGAGAATGGAATTAAAGCTCGGGGTGGTAATCAGTGCAATAGAAAACAGAAAAATAGAGAAAATAAATAAAACAAACACCTTGTTCTTGGAGAATTACAACAGAATTTATAAACCTCTAGCCAGACTAACCAGGGGGCAGAAAAGAATACATAAATTCCCAACATCAGGAGTGAGAGAGGTGACATCACTACAGATTCCAGCGATATTAGAAAGATACCAAGGGGAATAATGAACAATTTTATGTGAATACATTGAACAACTTAGGTGAAATAAAGTCCTTGAAAGATACAAACTACTGAAGATCACCCTTACAAAGAAATTGAATTTGTAGTTTAAAACTTTCCTATAAAGAAGAATTAAGGCCCAGATGGCTTTGGGGAGTTCTGCCAAACATTTAGGGAAGAAATCACACAATTCAACATAAGACTCCTCTAGGAAAAAATAAAGAGGAGGCAATACTTCCCAACCTGTTTTATGAGACCAGAATGCCAAAACCAGAAAAGAGATAATGAGAGAAGAAAACTATGATCCACAATCTCTCGGGAACATAGTTATGGAAATTTTTGGCAAAGTGTAAGCAAACTGGATCTATCAATACAAACAAAGGGATAACCAAGTGGAGTTTATCCCAAGAAAGCAAGCTTGGTTTTAACATTCAAAATTCGAACACCCTATTTCACCATATTAATGAACTAGGAAAGAACAGGCACATGATTATCTCAACAAATGCAGAAAAAATATTTGACAAAGTCCAACATCAATTCCTGATGAAAACTCAGCAAACAAGAAATAGATGGGAATTCCTCAGCCTGATAAAACAGATCCATAAAATCTTACAGAGAGCATCATACTTTATGATAAAAAAAAAAAAAAAAAAAAACAGAATGCTTTCCCCCTAATGTCAGAAACAAAGAAGGAAGGCTTCTCTTACCACTTCTATTCGACATTCTACTGGAGGTTGTAACCAGCACAATAAGGCAATAAGAAGAAACAAAAGGCACACTGATCGAAAAGGAAGAGCTAAAATGGTCTTTATTCACGACATGATTGTGTCATGGAAAATCCGAAGGAATCAAAACAAAAAAAAGCTTTTAGAACTTTTTAAAATTTTTTTGAGGAAGATTAGCCCTGAGCTAACATCTACTGCCAATCCTCCTCTTTTTGCTGAGGAAGACAGGCCCTGAGCTAACATCCCATCTTCCTCTACTCTGTATGTGGGATGCCTGCCACAGCATGGCTTGACAAGTGGTGCCATGTCTGCAACCAGGGTCTGAACTGGCAAACCCCAGGCCACCAAAGCAGAACGTGTGCACTTAACCACCGGGCCAGCCCCAGCTTTTAGAACTATTAAGCAAGTTTGGCCAAGTTGCAGAATACAAGACCAATATACAAAAATCAGTTGTATTTTTATGTATTAGCAACAAACAATCAGAAATTGAAAATTTTAAATACCATTTACAATAGCATCCAACAATGAAATACTTAAGGATAAATCTAACAAAAAATATGCAAGGCCTGTACACTGAAAACTCTAAAACATTGCTGAGAGAAATTCAAGGTGACCTGTTTAAATGGAGGGATATACTGTGTTCACGGATTGAACAACTCAACATTGTTCAGATGCCAATTCTCCCCAAATTGATCTACAGATTCAATGCAGTCCTACTCAAAATCCCAACGGGGTTTTTTGTAGAAATTGACAGGTTGATATTAAAATTTATATGGAAATGCAAAGGACTTAGCCAAAACAACTGTGAAAAAGAACAAATTTGGAGGACTTTCACCACCTCAGTTCAAGACTTATTATAATCTACAGTAATCGGGAGAGTATGGTATTGGCATTGAGACAAAGAGAGCAATGGAACAGAATACAGAGTACAGAATAAACTCACTCATATATGGATAACTAATTTCTGACAAAGGTGTAAAGGCAATTCAGTAGAGAAAGGGTAGTCTTTTCAAAAATAGTGCTGGAGTAAGATATTCATATTTAAAAAATGAACTGCGATCAACACCTTGCACTATATACAGAAAATAACTCAAAATGCATGATAGACCTAAATGTAAAACCCAAGACTAAACTATCTAGAAGAAAACACAGGACAAAGTCCCTGTGACCTTGGGTTAGGCAAAGATTTCTTAGGTAGAAAACCAGAAGTACAGTATACAAAAGAACAAAGAGATAATTTGAATTTCATTGGAGTCAAGAACTTCTCTTCAAAAAATTTTTTTTAAAAACTGTTAAGAGAATGAAAAGAAGCCCCAGACTGGGAGAAAATATTTGCAAAGCATACAATCTGATAAAGGACTTGTGTCCAGAATATATAAAGAGGTCTCAAAACACAATGATAAGAAAACAACTCAATTTTTTAAATGGACAAAAGATTAAAACAGATGCTTCACCAAAGCAGGTATGTGAATGGTAAATAAGCACAAGAAAAGATGGTCGAATTTTAAAAAGACAGACAATAAATACATGTTGGCGAGGACGTAGAGAAAGTGAAATCCTTATACATTGTTGGTGGGAATGTAAAATGGGGCAGTTTAGTAGTTTCTCAAAATGAAAAACATAGAGTCACCATATGACCCAGCCATTCTCCTCCGATGTATATAGCAAAGAGAAATTAAAACATATATCTATACAAAAAAATTGAAACATATATCCGTAGAAAATAAGAAATATACAAATATTCATAGTAGCAATATTTACGACATTCAAATAATAGAAACAAACTAAATATCCATTAACTGATGAATAAAGTGTAATATATCTATAGATGGACTATTATTAGCAATAAAAAGTACTTCGGACACATTATGTTAAGCCAAAGAAGCCAGTCACCAAAAGACCACATGTAGTATGATTCCATTTATGTGACATGCCCAAAATAGGAAAATTCATAGAGACAAAAAGTAGATTAGTAGTTGCGTGGGGCTGAGGTGGGGTTTAGGGAAGAAAGACTGAGGAATGATTGCTAATGTGCATGGGATTTCTTTTCTGGGATGTTGAAATGTTCTAAAATTAGTTTGTGGTAACACTTGCACAATTCTGTGAATACACTAAAAACCGCTGAACTGTATCCTTTAAATGGATGAATTTTATGATGTGAAATATATCTCAATAAAGCTATAAAAATATGAAAGAAAAAATGCTCAACATCATTAGTCATTAGGGAAATGAAAATCAAAACCACAATGAGATAAACCACACACCTGTTAAAACGTCAAAGATTAAAGGACCCGCCATTGAAAGCGTTGGTGGGCGTGGAGAGCAGCTGGAACTCCCACACACTGCCGGTGGGAATATACAATGGTATAATTATTTTGGAAAACAGTTTGGCACTTCCCTAAAAAGTAAACATACACCTACCCTACAACCCAGTCATTTCACTCCTAAGTATTTATCGAGAGAAATGTATTTATCAAATGTGATATGGACCAGTGGATTTTAACGTCACAGGGTGGACTCTGACACCATACCATATACATCTTATACTGTGACATTAAGATGCATTGGTCCGTATTACACTCTGACGGATCTCTGATCCATACATGATTTTAACCTTGCAGACCCTTGAAAGAGTCTTGGGCACCCCCAGAGGTCCCTGCACCACACTTTGACAACTGCTGACTTAGATTATTCAATTTTTAAAAAGAATTATCAACTGAGATGTAGGCAACTCTTGCGGCTGAGCTGACCATAAGGGATCCGTGACAAAGTGAGGAGGGCAGGCTGCCTGCTGATGTAAAGACTAGACTTGGTGGGTAGTTTGGATCAGGTCAATCTCTGCAACAACCTGCTTCTCCTTCCTCTTTAAATATCCTCTTGAAACAAAGTTTCTAAAAGACCTGCTGTGCCTGTGTATCAAGGAAAGAGCACTAAACAGTCAGCTGACACATTCTGTCTGAGGCAGAAACAGCATTACTGTACTTAGAAGTGCTGTCAGCATGTAACAAGGGTCAACAGGGTCTCTGGTATGAGAAGTGCCAAAAAAACCCAAATAAATAAAAAATAGGGAACAGTGATACACTATTTAGGGCGCAAGACTTTAAGAAGTCAACATAGCAGATACATTCATGCTAGCCTCTTTAATCGTGTTCCCACTGACAATGTCGTCATCATTGTCTAAACGTTTTTGATAATGTAGACCAATGTTTTAATAATGATAGTGCTGGCTCCCCAAGAATAACTTGGTGGGGGTGGGGGTTAAAAAAAATCCTCCTTCTCTCAGAATCTCTGGGGGTGGGACAAAGCTGTCAGTATTTGTGTGTATGTGTGTGTTCACATTACTCTAACAGGCAGCTAGAGTTGAGTCCATCATGAAGACATCACTCTCATCGTAAACCTTCTGGTCTCCCTCTGCTGCTGCCCTTTATGTCCCGTCAATGAGTACCTATGTTCAAACACCTACACTACAAGCATTGGGACGTATAAAAATGGTAAGACACAGACTTTGTTTTGAAGAGCATCTTATAAGCTATCTACACAGATGTCATGTACCATTACCGAGGCAGAACTACGCTAGTTTACATTATATGCCTTCCTAACCTTTTAGTAAGATGCTTAAAGAGGATAGAAAAGTCAGTTGTAAACAGAAGGTCAAACTAAACAATGCACAAAGAGCCAAGTGCAGATTCTGTCACTACCTGGCAAATGGCATTCAGGGTCTAGTACCTGGTGAGGACTGGAGCATGGAGGGAAGAATAAAGCGGAAATCAGTCAAGGATCCCACCTCCCAATCCTGGGATTCATCTATTCAGAAGGAGACGAGCCCAAAGAAAATAAGAGAGGAGTTGCCACCAAGAGCTACATCTTAGATACGGGTGGAAGATCAACGGGAGAAGAAACTTCCGTTCCCAGAGTTTTAAAATAAGGGCCTGCCAATGAGATGAGGTCTGATTAACTCCCTGGTCAGACGGTAAAATGACTGAATTAAGACAAATTGATTTCAAGGAATTAGGAAAACCTGAAACTGATGAGGGTCTCGCCTTAACACCAATGCGCTGTTTAAAGGTGTGATTGCTTAATCCCACCAACCTGAAACAAAGGAAAGCTCACTTGGGAACAGCAAAAAGCCTAGTTTGTTACAGAGACGGGCCGTGGCAAGAAGGAAAAGTGTCCGTTCTAAATTACCTGTCCCGCGGAAAACAGGTTCCCTCAAATTAGACCTCATTGAAATGCACTTCCGGTAGGATAACGGAGCAGCCTAATTTCTCCACAAGAAAACTTTTCAATTTCCTTTTAGAAACTAGAGGCTCGTAAATTAAGTATTTACACTAGGAAATTACATCACAGTCTGCTCTCCGAGAATAAACGAATTCTGAATCCTACTGCTCATTAGCAGTACAGAAAGAAAACGTGAAGAAAACACGTGTCAGAACGCTAGAGCTGAGTGGGAACAGAGCAGGTAGCTCCCATTCCATCCCGTCTTTATTCCTAGAGAGAGCTAAATGGCTACCACAGGTCACCTAGGAAATCGGTCTAAAGGCAAAGATACAGACCTACATTCCTGATGCTCAGAGCAGGACCTTCCTTCTACGCCATGTCTGTTTGATTGAGATAAAAAATACACCAATGTAGATGAGAAAATATTTTCAAGATCACTCACTAAGTGACAAAAGCATACAAAGGCGCATACTGTTGAGGAGGACCCAACGCATGACCTCAGCCAGCACTTGTTCCCCAGCAGGTGAACCCCACAACCGCCTAACGCTTTTCTAGGGCTGGGGCAGCCACGACGTCTGTGAACATTCTGTGTTGAATAGACACTTGATGTGTGTGTGAGACTGGCCCAGATCTCAAGATGCAATTCCAGCTACTCTCTGTCGCTTAAATCCTGGGTTTGATGAAGAACAGCTGATGAGGGTCTGTGCTGAAGCTGTCACATGCTTAGGGACAAACGGAAGCCTTCCATTTTCTTCATTTCCATATTGAGTAAGTAACGCAAGTGCTTTCTCCCAAAGCCTTATTTTTTTTCTTCCTTTAACAATTTAGATTTCTTTCTTTAGACAGCTTCAGTTTCTCCAGGTCATTTTCCAGTTGGATAGTTCCTTTAATTTACTGAGATCACTCTGAATCCTTGCCTGTCATCCAAAAGGGATGCTAATAAAAATAAGAATGCTGGTGGTTGATAGTTACTGTGAGATGACTACACGCCAGCCACTGAAGTCAGCACTTTCTCTAAGTGGCAGGATACCCTGGGATATTTGCTGCTGGAAGTGACTCACAAGAATGATCGATGTCTTTCCCACCACTATTCCAAGGGGAGCCACGCAGTCCTATTTTCACACAATTCTGATTCCTCCCCTCCATGGGTATTATTGCCTTTGAGCTTCTGGGCTGAAAACAGAAGTTGCCCAGTCCTGGGAGACACCTCCTCAGCCAGGCTTTGGCCTGGGAGTCTGGTGGATTGAGATCAGCTGGTGAAAACTGAGCAGGGAGAGTTGCTAGGAGACGGGCTCATGCCCCAGACAGGTTGAGGATGTGTCCAGCGGAGCATGGCTGTGTGGTGTGCGTGGAAGGAGATGAGCACTGAGATCTGAGGCCTTGAGGGAGCGGTGGGAATCTTGAGGCTGAGCCTAGGGTCACAGGACAGGACCTGTGCGGGAGCATCTCTGAGCTGGCTGGAGCATCCAAGGCCAACACACACGGGAGGTGTGGGCCAGGCCACGTGCCAGGATGGACGAACAGCTACCGCCAGAGCATAAGGACCGGACTGCGTCTGTGTTTCCCAGGCACTTTGCTGAAACCCCCGGGTTGTTGTGTCAATCCAGGGAGGAGAGGCTCCTCCAAACGTAACAGACTGAATTCTTGACAGCCTTTTGAGTCGGTGCTCAATCCCGGATTGAGTTTGATTGAGGGCAAACAAACTGATGCTTGGCTGCACAGGAGGGGTGTGGAGCAAGTACAGACACCCTCCCTAATTTCATGTTCACCAGAGCCACATGCGGCTCCAGCGTTAGCAGCTCTCCACTTCATCTTACAGATGAGGACCAGGGAGGTCAAGTAATTTGCACAACAAGGTCACACACGAGGCAAAGAAGGCCGACTCTGCCTGATTCCAGAACCCATGGCGCTTGTCACAGTGAAGATGACTTAGGTGATTCTGTAATTAAAAAAACAGATTTCACTTTGTAAATAATTATAAATCAACTCCACCATCCAATCATGGAGAAAGAAACTGATGTCAATTTAATTATATATATTCTTGGATACAAATTTGTGCCATGTCAGGTTTTTCTAATTACATAAAAATTCTAGCATAGTGTCCTTAACATGTACAAAAAAAATTTTTTATTAAGATTATGATAGTTTCAGCCTTGTGAAATTTCAGTTGTACATTATTGTTAGTCGTGTTGTTGGTACACCACTTCACCCTTTGTGCTCTGCCCGCCCCCCCCTTTCCCCTGGTAACCACCGATCAGTTCTCCTTGTCTATATGTTAACTTCCACCTATGAGTGGAGTCATATAGAGTTCGTCTTTCTCTGTCTGGCTTATTTCGCTTAACATAACACCCTCAAGGTCCATCCATGTTGTTCTGAATGGGACGATTTTGTCCTTTTTTATGGCTGAGTAATATTCCATTGTGTATATATACCATATCTTCTTTATCCAATCATCAGTTGCTGGGCACTTGGGTTGGTTCCACATCTTGGCTATTGTAAATAATGCTGCAATGAACATAGGGGTGCATGGGATTCTTGGAATTGCTGATTTCAGGTTCTTAGGATAGATACCCAGTAGTGGGATGGCTGGGTCATAAGGTATTTCTATTTTTAACTTTTTGAGAAATCTCCATACTGTTTTCCATAGTGGCTGCACTAGTTTGCATTCCCACCAACAGTGTGTGAGGGTTCCTTTTTCTCCACAACCTCTCCAACATTTGTCACTCTTGGTTTTGGATATTTTTGCCATTCCAATGGGTGTAAGGTGATATCTCAGTGTAGTTTTGATTTGCATTTCCCTGATGATTAGTGATGATGAGCATCTTTTCGTGTGTCTATTGGCCATACTTATATCTTCTTTGGAGAAATATCTGTTCATGTCCCCTGCCCATTTTTTGATCTGGTTGTTTGATTTTTTGTTGTTGAGCTGTGTGAGTTCTTTATGTATTATGGAGATTAACCCTTTGTTGGATAAGTAACTTGTAAATATTTTTTCCCAATTAGTGGGCTGTTTTTTTGTTTCAATCCTGTTTTCCCTTGCCTTGAAGAAGCTCTTTAGTCTGAGGAAGTCCCATTTGTTTATTCTTTCTATTGTTTCCCTCGTCTGAGGAGTTATGGTGTCCAAAAAGATTCTTTTGAAACTGATGTCAAAGAGTGTACTGCCTATATTCTCTTCTAGAAGACTTATTGTTTCAGGCCTAATCTTTAGGTCTTTGATCCATTTTGAGTTTATTTATGTGAATGGTGAAAAAGAATGGTCAGTTTTCATTCTTTTACATGTGGCTGTCCAGTTTTCCCAGCACCATTTGTTGAAGAGACTTTCCTTCCTCCATTGTAGGCCCTCAGCTCCTTTGTCGAAGATTAGCTGTCCATAGATGTGTGGTTTTATTTCTGGGCTTTCAATTCTGTTCCATTGATCTGTGGACCTGTTTTTGTACCAGTACTATGCTGTTTTGATTACTGTAGCTTTGTAGTATGTTTTGAAGTCAGGGATTGTGATGCCTCCAGCTTTGTTCTTCTTACTCAGGATTGCTTTAGCAATTTTGGGACTTTTGTTGCCCCATATGAATTTTAGGATTCTCTGTTCAATTTTTGTAAAGAATGTCATTGGGATTCTGATTGGGATAGTGTTGAATCTGTAGATTGCTTTAGGTAGCATGGACATTTTAACTATGTTTATTCTTCTAATCCATGTGTATGAAATGTCTTTCCATCTCTTTACGTCATCATCAATTTCTTTCAAGAAAGCCTTGTAGTTTTTGTTGGTATAGATCTTTCACTTCCTTGGTTAAATTTATCCCAAGGTATTTTATTCTTTTCATTGCGATTGTGAATGGGATTTAGTTCTTGAGTTCTTTTTCTGTTAGATCGTTGTTAGTGTATAGAAATGCTACTGATTTATGTATGTTGATTTTATACCCTGCAACTTTGCTGTAGCTGTTGATTGTTTCTAATAGTTTTCCTATGGATTCTTTGGGACTTTCTATATATAAGACATGTCGTCTGCAAACAGCGAGAGTTTTACTTCTTCATTGCCTATTTGGATTCCTTTTATTTCTTTTTCCTGCCAAATTGCTCTGGCCAAAACCTCCAGTTCTATGTTGAATAGGAGTGGTGAAAATGGGCACCCTTGTCTTGTTCCTGTTCTCAGAGGGATGGCTTTCAGTTTTTGTCCATTGAGTATGATGTTGGCTGTGGGTTTGTCATATATGGTCTTTATTATGTTGAGGTACTTTCCTTCTATACCCATTTTATTGAGGGTTTTTATCATAAATGGATGTTGGATCTTGTCGAATGCTTTCTCTGCATCTATTGGGATGATCATGTGGTTTTTGTTTCTCATTTTGTTAATGTAGCGTATCACGTTGATTGACTTGCGGATGTTGAACCATCCCTGTGTCCCTGGTATAAATCCCACTTGATCATGGTGTATAATCTTTTTGATGTATTGCTGTATTCGGTTTGCCAGAATTTTGTTGAGGATTTTTGCATCTATATTCATCAGTGATATTGGCCTGTAGTTTTCCTTCTTAGTGTTGTCCTTGTCAGGTTTGGGGATCAGAGTGATGTTGGCTTCATAGAATGTGTTAGGGAGTGCTCCATCGTCCTCAATTTTCAGGAATAGTTTGAGAAGGATAGGTATTAAATCTTCTTTGAATGTTTGGTAGAATTCTCCAGAGAAGCCGTCGGATCCTGGACTCTTATTTTGGGGGAGGTTTTTGATTACTGTTTCTATTTCTTTACTTGTGATTGGTCTATTCAGATTCTCTATTTCTTCCCGATTCATTCTGGGGAGGTTGTAAGAGTCTAGGAATTTATCCATTTCTTCTAGGTTGTTCAATTTGTTGGCATATAGTTTTTCACAGTATTGTCTTATGATGCCTTGTATTTCTTTGGTATCTGTTGTGACTTCTCCTCTCTCATTCCTAATTGTATTTATTTGAGACTTCTCTCTTCTTTTCCTGGTGAGTCTGGCTAAGGGTTTGTCAGTTTTGTTAATTTTTTCGAAGAACCAACTCTTTGTTTCATTGATCCTTTCTACTGTCTTTTTTGTTTCAATATCGTTTATTTCTGCTCTAATTTTTATTATTTACCTCCTTCTACCGACTTTGGGCTTTGTTTGTTCTTCTTTTTCTAATTCTGTTAGGTGTTGTTTGAGGTTGCTTATGTGAGATTTTTCTTGTTTATTGAGGTGAGCCTGTATTGCAATGAATTTCCCTCTTAGGACTGCTTTTGCTGTGTCCCAAATGAGTTGGTATGGCTTGTTTTCATTTTCATTTGTCTCCAGATAATATTTGATTTCTTCTTTAATTTCCTCAATAATCCATTGTTTGTTCAGTAGCATGTTGTTTAGTCTCCACATTTTTGCCCCTTTCCCAGCTTTATTCTTGTAGTTGATTTCTAGTTTCATAGCATTATGATCAGAAAAGATGCTTGATATTATTTCAACCCTCTTGAATTTATTGATGCTTGCTTTCTTTCCCAAGATATGGTCTATCCTTGAGAATGTTCCATGCACACTTGAGAAGAATGCATAACCTGCTGTTTTTGAATGAAGTGTTCTATATATATCTATTAAGTCCATCTAATCTAATTTTTCATTTAATTCTATAATTTCCTTGTTGATTTTCTGTCTGGATGATCTATCCATTGGTGTTAATGGGGTGTTGAGGTCCCCTACCATTATTGTATTGTTTTTGATGTCTCCTTTTTAGTGCTGTTAAGAGTTGCTTTACAAATTTTGGTGCTCCTGTGTTGGGTGCATATATATTTATAAGTGTTATGTCATCTTGGTGGAGTGTCCCTTTTATCATTATATACCATCCCTCTTTGTCTTTCTTTATCTGTTTTGCTTTGAAGTCTACTTTGTCTGATATTGGTATAGCGACACCTGCTTTCTTTTGTTCATTATTAGCTTGGAGTATTGTCTTCCATCCCTTCACTCTGAGTCTGTGTTTGTCTTTGGGGCTGAGGTGTGTTTCCTGGAAGCAGCATATTGTTGGGTCTTGTTCTTTGATCCATCCTGCCACTCTGTGTCTTTTGATTGGAGAGTTCAACCATTTACATTTAGAGTGATTATTGAAATGTGGGGGCCTACTGCTGCCATTTTATCACTTATTTTCCAGTTCTCTTGCATTTCCTTTGTTTCTCATCCCATGATTTTTGGATTACTACTTTTGGTATGTAAATTTCTGCATTGAGTTTCTTCTTATTTGTAATTTGTGTCTTTATTCTTGTTATTTGTTTAGTGGTTACTAGGTGGTTTGTATAAAACATCTCATAGATGAGATAGTCCATTTTCTGATAGCCTCTTATTTCCTTGAATTAAAATGTTCCATCCCTTTTCTCTTCCCCTTCTAGGTTGTTATTGTCAGATTTTTTTTCTCTTCTTTCTTGTGTTGTGAGCTTGTGGTTAAAATGACAGGGTTATATTTATTCTTGGTGTTTCTCTTCCTTTTATCTTTAATGTTTTATTTAGCTTTTGCTACCTGTTCTGATGGAGAGCTGCTACCTTCTGTTGTTGTCCTTCTACTTATCTCCTTTGCTCTTGGTTTTGTAACCCCTTTCCTTTTTTTGATTTTTCATGTATGAGGGTTTTACTGAGCATTTCTTGAAGAGGAGGTTTTGTGGCAATGAACTCCCTTAACTTCTGTTTATCTGGGAAAGTTTTTATTTCTCCATCGTATGTGAAGGATATTTTTGCTGGGTAGAGTATTTCTTGGCTGCAGGTTTTTGTCCTTCAGAGTTTTTAATAGATCATTCCACTCTCTTCTAGCCTGTAAAGTTTCTGCTGAGAAATCTGCTGATAGCCTTATGGGGGTTCCTTTGTAGGTTATTTTCTTCTGCCTGGCTGCCCTTAGTATTTTCTCTTTGTTGTTGGCTTTTGCTAGCTTCACTACTATATGCCTTAGGGTTGGTCTTCTTGCATTGATAAAGTTTGTAGATCTATTGGCTTCTGTCACATGAAGTTCCATCTCTCTCCCCAGGTTTGGGAAGTTCTCAGCCATTATTTCTTTGAACAGGCTTTCTGCCCCCTTCTCCTTCTCTTCTCCCTCTGGGATACCTATAATCCTTATGTTGCACCTCCTAATTGAGTCAGATAATTCTCAGAGAGTTTCTTCATTTCTTTTTAGTTTTATTTCTCTCTCCTCCTCTGCCTGCAGCATTTCTATATTCCTATCTTCCAAATTGCTAATTCTGTCCTCCATATTATCAGCCCTTCTGTTCAGAGAGTCCAGATTTTTCTTAATCTCCTCCATTGTGTTCTTCATTTCCAGTATTTCTGTTTGGTTCTTCTTTATAGTATCAAACTCTTTTGTGACATAGCTCCTGAACTCATTGAGGGTCTATCTGTATTCTCTTTTAACTCATTGAGTTTTTTAATAATGGCTGTTTTTAAAGTCATCGTCATTTAGGTTATATATTTCATTGTCTTTGGGATTGTTTTCTGGGTATTTGTCATTTCCCTTCTGTTCTGGAGATTTAATATATTTTTTCATACTGCTTGATGGTGTGGATTTGTGCCTCTGCATAGAGATAGAGTTTAGTTGCTGCTTCCACTTGTTTCTACTGCTGTGGCAGGGGAGCAGCTGTTTAGACTCCACCGACCAGGAACCCTATCAGCTTTCACTAACTGGACCTAGGCCCCTCCTCGTAGTCACAGTGGTCCTGTGGGGTCCCCCTTCAGCTGTGGGGGCAGTCGCAAGGGGGCTTCAGGCTGCTGGTGCCTCTGTTGCAGACCACCTAGACATGCTCCCTCCTTAGGGTCTGCAGCAGTGTTATGGGCTTTCCCAGCGGCCGGGAGCAGGATCACCTATATTTGCAGCTCTGTCACTGTCAGAGCCCACAAAATCTCACTTGTCCACTATAGGTCACAGCAGAGCTATGGGCATCTTCTGCATTATGTGGTTAGCTCACCTAGCTATGCTACTTTTGTCCCTGGGTCTTCCAGCCTTGTGATTGCTGGGCAGGGCCTCTCTACTGGTGCTGTGCAGAGGCTATTGCTGAGGCTGCTGTGAGGCTGTAGAGTTTCCCCCTGGGCTGCGGAGCCGGGCTGTTGGAACTCCATCCAGCCCCAGACCCCTACCACGGGATCTCCGGGTGCCCCTTGCCCCATCTGGGGGACAGCTGGAGTCCGTGTGTCCGGCAGCAGCTGGCGGGCTGCTGCCCTGCCCGGAGTCCTCCTCTTCGGGACCCTCCTGGCATTCTGAATGCTGGGCTGGGCCTCTCCGCAAATGGCAAGTAGAGGCTTTCCCTGCCGCTGCTGCAGGACCCTGGAGTTTCCCCTGGGCCATGGAGCCGGGTCGCTGGAACTCCACCCAGCCCCAGTCCTCTCCCCCAGGATCTCTGGGAGCCCCTTGCCCTGTCTGGGGGACAGCTGGAGTCCGTGAGTCCTGTGGCGGCTGGCTGGCTGCTGCCCTGCCCGGGATTCTCCTCTTTGGGACCCTCCCAGCATTCTGAATGCTGAGTGGAGCCTCTCCGCTAATGGCAAGTTGAGGCTTTCCCTGCTGCCGGAGCGGGACCCTGGAGATTCCCCCTGGGCCACGGAGCCGGCCGCTGGAACTCCACCCGGCCCCAGTCCTCTCCTAGGAGATCTCTGGGAGCCCCTTTCCCCATCTGGGCAACAGCTGGAGTTTGTGAGACCGGCGGCGGCAGCTGGCGGGCTGCTGCCCCGTTCAGGATTCTCTTTGGGAGCCTCCCGGCGTTGTGGATCTGTGCGGGGCCTCTCTGCTAATGTTGAGTAGAGGCTTTCCCTGCTGCCGCCGGCGTGGGACCCTGGAGTTTCCCCCTGGGCTTAGGTGTAATCATGGGGGGCTTAGGTAGGGCTGTAGTCACCTGTTTCCACCATCGCTCCTCTGGTGTGCACACACTCCTGCCCTTGGTGCGTGGCGATGTTACAGGGGAGTCCGCTGGAAGAAAGCCGCTTGCAGGTACTAGGCTGTTTGGGGGTCGGGGTCGGAGAGTTTTCACCTATCTCCACCTCCTCCCGGGGTGAAGTCCGTCCACCTTCCGATGTATAGCAGCACGGGTCTCTCAGGTGTCCTGAGATGCTATATGGATATCCTTTGTTAAGCGATGAATGTCCAATTAGTTTAGATTTGAAGGGGGAGAGACAAAGAAGACTACTCACACCGACATCTTGGTGATGTCCCCATGTACAAAAATTTTAAGTTAAAAAATTAATTCTCGGGCCTGGCCTGGTGGCGCAGCAGTTAAGTTCACATGTTCTGCTTTGGTGGCCTGGGGTTTGCCCATTTTGGATCCTGGGTGCAGACCTACACACTGCTTATCAAGCCATGCTGTGGCAGGCATCCCACATATAAAGTAGAGGAAGATGGGCACAGATGTTACCTGAGGGACAATCTTCCTCAAAAAAAAAATAATAATAATTCTCCGACTGGAGATGTTCACTAAGTGTCCTCGTGAAGAATGTGACATCTCAGTTAAGTATTCGCCAAGCAACTACACCATGCCAGCGCTGGATGAGACAGTTGTAATCTTCAAGGATAAAATTCAAATTCCTTGGCTTCTCAAAGTCCTCTCCCAGCATTATCTTCCACCCCTTGCCTCCACGCGTCATTTTCTCCCACCATACGAGACTGCTTGCATGTGACACTTACACTGGCAAATCCTTGACAGCACGCAGCCTCCCCAAACTGTAATTTGTTTGCATGACTGCATCCCCTCCTAGCCTCCATGTTAAACGAAGGGAGGGACTATATTTTCATTTCTATATCGCGACACTTAGCTCAGTACCAAGTAATATTCAAAAACAATGTGTGGAATGGATGAGAGAAAAACTGAATAAAATCGGAATTTTAAAAGTACTCGGTTTGTTCCCCATACTTCCCAGACTAACCTTTTACCCTAACGCCCTCCCCCAGACAACAGAATTCACGTTAGGAGAAGCTTTCAACACCGCTCACCTGACCCCGCAGTGCTGGCTGAGACCAAGAGGAAGAGTATCAACGGAAGGCAGGAAAGCTGCCTGCTGGAAGCCTGCGTTTCCAGGCAACAAGAAGTCAATGCAGCTGCAAACACCGGGTTCATACCCCAAGGGATGCGAATGGGTCATAGCCTTTGTTGACAAGTTTACTTTGCCTTAAAGCACAACTCTTAGGACCAGGGTTGGAAAAGCCAGAAATTCCCATCTACAAATAATTGATCAAAACTTGTATGAGAATTTGACTAAGACCACACCAAACTCCTGAAAACCTGCCGAAGGAGATTGTTTGATGACAGATGAGTAAATTTAGCAGTAAGAGATGGATTTAGCTTTAAAAGACAAAAAAGAAAACAGGCCACTAATTTAAATTTCAGATCACTGTTGAATACCCAGAATTGAGGAACGTCATAAAAAGGAAGGAACAAGCAAAACCCTTAGCACTGAGGTTGCTAACGATTTTGTACACACAGGAGGCCTAAAGATGCTGGAAGGGAAGACAGCAGAGATAGCCAGGTACTACGCTTAAATAGACACCAGTAGAAAGACACACGGGAGAGCCGATTGGAGAAGAAAACTGGCTTAATAAGATCAAACAGCCGGCCTAATGTGTGAGGTCAGTTCAGGTTGAGAGTCATCCTCTCGTTACTTCAGGTGAGAAGTTTACCATAGGGATGAATGGGGACATCCAGCCTCCCGATTCGGGACACAGATGAAGTTACCAGAAGCCTGAGTCCAGCTCTCAGGAACTAACAGCACGGCCTGACGAGCTCTCACTGTGTCTCTGCCTCTGCCAGTTTGGGGGCAGTTTCTGTTAGTTTCTTCTCCCTTCTCCACTATCACTGCCTCCTGTCTACTTTACGGCTTTGCTTATTTCATGGCTTCTTTTAGGTCTCTGCTTGTCTAGTGCCTCTCCGTGCTTACACGGGTCCTGCCTCACACCTGCAGTGACAGAGACCCTGACGGGGTCAGCAGGTCACCTTCCAGGATGGAGTGCCTCTACTGGGCGAGCTCCCGTGCCAGCTGGTCTCACAGGTCACTCACAGGCTCATAAAATGCCCAGCTGTTGTAGGGCGGGCCACCAATCACTGACCCATTCAGCTGTGGCCGAGAGAGAAAAGGATAGAGTCCAACAAAGCTTGAGGAACAGGAAGCAGCAACTGTCCGCTTTGCTCAGACAGATGAGGGCTGACAGCGCGGGCAGCCCTCACGGTGCCGTCAAGCATACCATGCTTCCATCCAGCCTACAAACCTTAAGTAGTGCTCTCAGACTAGATTCAAGGACCTCTCGTTGAAATCTAGATGGTTTATAACAAAAGTCGGAGAAGGAGACGATTAAAGATGGCAGCAGGAGAAAACTGACGGGGTATCCCATGTAGGAGGCAGGGACAGAATCTGGCTCCCCGCGGCGAGCTGGCCTCAAAGAGCAGAAGCTCCTCCACGGAGCTGAAGAAGGGCGAAGGGGACAGCATGCACACGTGAGTCTTGTCTTCTCAGTCAAGTTAGAGAAAAAATGCCACTGGTTATAGGACGAGAGGGATTAGGAGCCTGAGGATATAAAAGAGGGTTGGGAGAGCCATTGTAGGGAATGAATAAATGGACAAGAGTGATCAAAAAACAAAAACATTGCCAAACAGAGGACTCAGAGGTTCCAGTAGTATCTTGTTAAGTGCGATGTGTAGAAAGTCAAGATGTTCACCAACAACTCAAACCGTGGACAGTGGGCAGACAACTTAAGGTTGAGGGTTGAAACCAGGCAGAAGATTAAAAGACTCGAGGCTCTTATTAGTGAGGCAGCCACAGATGAAAGAGACAGAGACCCAATACCAAAAAGGCACGAATGGAATATGCACCTGACAATTTAGCAAAATTGTTCATGATTGGATATAATACGTAGGCTTACAAAAGAATGAGAAAACTTCCCTTCACATTCTAGCATGCCTGCTTATGAAGAAAAGGAACTAAATGTCACCTCCTTGTAAAAATTCCTCATGGATGATAACTTATAGGTAGCATGATTCTTAATTACGTCTCTCATCCGGGAGGGATGCATATGACATCTTATGTAATACGAGTGGTTTAGCTTGGACATTTTTAACTGTCCTAGGCCATTACTTATGTGAAGGAGGTGGGGAACCGGTCTTTCTGCACAACCAGTAACCTGTCAGTTCCCGGGCCAGGTGTTTTACATATGTTATCTCAGTAATCCTCCTAACAGCCCTGAAGATAGGCATCGCTGTCAGTAATACACAGCTGAGAAGACCAACGCTCACAGCGTTGGAGTGATTTGCCCCAGATTGTAAAACAAGTCTGACTCCAGAGCATATGTTCTTGCCAACAGGCCACGCTGCCGAGCTGAGTAGGGAGATGTCAAATGGATTCTGACTTTCCTATTGCCAAGGCTTATTAGTTTACGTATGACCTCACGACAAATATGGACAGATAACTGATCAATATCTTTATCCTCTCCAGAATATTTTCCTATGATTAAGTATTTTGGTTAGTCAAGAGGTACGGAGACTATTACAGAACGTACCTTCAAAGGGAATAAAGGAGAGTGTGGGTTCTATCATTGACTAACGAGTTCTACAACCTTGGGCGAGCCTCTTTTGTTGCCTGTTTTTTTTTTATCTGGTAAAATGAAGACTTTGAACTAAGTGGTGTCAAAGGTCCTATTTGACTCTATCCATCCATCCATCCACTCATTCATTCATTCAGTAAATAGAGTGAGATTTCTCCATGTATCAGGCATCGACTTATGTGCTGGGAATACAGTGGTGAATGCAATTAAAGTCTCATGGAATTTACATTCTATAAAATTCCTGATCTTAAGACAGTAATTCTCAAGGTGGCGAGCAGTGACGAGTGGGACAAATTTTCCAAATTGCTTGGGGCACGCTTTTTTTGAAAGTATACCCATACAACCTCCTAGACAGCAGGCTGCTCCCCAGGGAGTAAGCACTGTGGCGAGCCAGAGCTGACAAGCATTTATGGCATCCTGCATATAGGCTTGGCAGAAAAAAGGTTGAGAACTAGTGTTCTGGGTGAAGCGGCAAATTCAAGAGGTGCCGGTCATTATTGCTCTATTTTGAAATCTGAAGGGAGATTCATTCCAAGAGCCAATTCTAAGCTTAAAGTAAGCTTCAAAGTGTACTTAAGTTAATAGTCACCGAGTAATTTAAGACATATGAACACTTGTACCAATCAGACAATAGAAATATTAGAATGCTTACCCATCTTATTGTTAACCATAATCTCGTGCTGAATTCATGTGGGAAAATCATTTGATTAAAACCACTGCTATCCCTCTGACAATGAGTTTTAATACCCCAGGCTAAAGCCAGTTATCTGTATTTAAATACAGACAAACAAGCAAACAAATATTAATGATGTAGTAGTATTTTGGTGATGAAAGACCTGTGTACATAGTATTATTCTTTCACGTTCTGAGAATCATAACAAATCTGAAATGTTGGGAAGGGTTTTTTTTCAGTTTTTCTTTATTGTGGTCATAATAGTTTATAACATTGTGAAATTTCAGCTGTACATTAGTATTTGTCAAACACCATATAAGTGCGCCGCTTCACCCCTTGTGTTCACCCTCCACATGCCTTCCCCCCGGTAACCACTAAATTGTTCTCTTTGCCCATGAGTTTGTTTATCTTCCACATGAGTGAAACCATACAGTGTTCGTCTTTTTCTGTCTGGCTTATCTCACTTAACATAATACTCTCAAGGTCCATCCATGTTGTTGCAAATGGGACGATTTTGTCTTTCTGGCTGAGTAGTATTCCACTGAATATCTATAAGCCACATCTTCTTTATCCAATCATCAGGCGATGGGCACTTGGGTTGCTTCTGCATCTTGGCCATTGTGAATAATGCTGCAATGAACACGGGGTGCCTAAGTCTCTTTGAATTGTTGGTTTCAAGTTCTTTGAGTAAATATCCAGTAATGAGATAGCTGGGTCATATGGTATTTCTATTTTTAATTTTTTGAGAAATCTCCATACTGTTTTCCACAGTGGCTGCACTAGTTTGCATTCCCACCAGCAGTGTATGAGGGTTCCCTTCTCTCCACAACCTCTCCGACATTTGTTATTTTTTTGTCTTGGTGATTATAGCCATTCCAATGGGCGTTAAGGTGATATCTTTGAGTAGTTTTGATTTGCATTTCCCTGATGATCAGTAATGTTGATCATCTTTTCATATGCATATTTGCCATCTGTATATCTTCTTTGGAAAAATGTCTGTTCATATCCTCTGCCCACTTTTTAATTGGGTTGTTTTTTTTTGTAGTTCATTTGTGTGTGTTCTTCATATATTATGGAGATTAACCCCTTATCAGATACATGATTTGTAAATATTTTCTCTGATTTGGTGGGTTGTTTTTTCATTTTGATCTTGGTTTCTTTTGCCTTCCAGAAGCTCTTCAGTCTAATGGAGTCCCACTTGTTTATTTTTTGTTTCCCTTGTCTGAGTAGACATGGCATTCAAAAAGATCCTTTTATGTCTGATGTCAAAGAACGTACTGCCTATCTTTTCTTCCAGAAGGTTTATGGTTTCAGGTCTTACCTTTAAGTCTTTGGTCCATTTTGAGTCTATTTTTGTGTATGGAGAAAGATAATGATCTACTTTCATTCTTTTTCATGTGGCTGTCTAGGTTTCCCAGTAACATTTATTGAAGACGCTTTCTTTTCTCCATTATATGTCCTTGGCTCCTTTGTTGAAGATTAGTTGTCCGTAGATGTGTGGTTTTATTTCTGGGCTTTCAATTCTGTTCCTTTGATCTGTGTGCCTGTTTTTGTACCCATACCATGCTGCTTTGATTACTATAGCTTTGTAATATATTTTGAAGTCAGAGATTGCAATGCCACCAGCTTTGTTCTTGTTCTCAGAATTGCTTTGGCTATTCAGGGTCTGTTGTGGCCCCATATGAATTTTAAGAATCTTTGTTTTATTTCAGTGAAGAATGTCATTGGGATTCTGATTGGGAATGCATTGAATCTGTAGATTGCTTTTAGTAGTAGGGACATTTTAACTACGTTTGTTCTTCCAATCCATGTGCATGGAATATCTTTCCATATCTTTATGTCACTATTGATTTCTTTCAGTAATGTCTTACAGTTTTCCTTGTATAAGTCCTTCATCTCCTTGGTTAAATTTATTCCTAGATATTTTATTGTTTGTTATCTCCCCAAACACCCTGTACATAGTTGTATATCTTAGTTGCAGGTCCTTCTAGTTGTGGGATGTGGGATGCCGCCTCAATGTGGCCTGAAGAGTGGTGCCATGTCTGCGCCCAGGATCCGAACCCTGGGCCGCAGTGGAGTGAGTGAACTTAACTACTCAGTCACGGAGCCGGCCCCGGGATTGTATTCTTGAGTTCTTGTTCTGTTAGTTTGTTATGAGAGTATAGAAATGCCACTGAATTTTGTAAGTTGACTTTGTACCCTGAAACTTTGCTGTAGCTGTTGATTATTTGTAATAGTTTTCCAATGTGTTCTTTAGGGTTTTCTATATATAAAATCATGTTGTCTGCAAACAGTGAGAGTTTCACTTCTTCAGAACCTACTTGTATTTCTTTTATTTCTTTTTCTTGCCTAATTGCTCAGGCCAAAACTTCTAGTACTATGTTGAATAAGAGTGGTGAGAGCAGGCATCCTTGTCTTGTTCCTGTTCTCAGAGGGATGGTGTTCAGTTTTTCCCATTGAGCATGATGTTGGCTGTGGGTTTGTCATCTGTGGCCTTTATCACGTTGAGGTACTTTGTTTCTGTACCCATTTTATTGAGAGTTTTTAGCATGAATGGATGTTGGATATTGTCAAATGCTTTCTCTGCATCTATGGAGATTATCAGGTGGTTTTTCCCCTCATTTTGTTAATGTGGTGTATCATATTGATTGATTTGTGGATGTTGAACCATCCCTGGTATGAACACCCCTGGTATGAATCCCACTTGATCATGGTGTATGATTTTTTTTCCTAAAGATTTGCACCTGAGGTAACAACTGTTGCCAATCTTTTTTTTTTTTTCCTGCTTTTTCTCCCCCAACCCCTCCAGTACCTAGTTGTATATTTTAGTTATGGGTCCTTCTAGTTGTGGCATGTGGGACGCCACCTTAGCATGGCCTGATGAGTAGTGCCATGTCCGCGCCCAGGATCAAAGCCAGCAAAACCCTGGGCTACCAAAGCAGAGCACACGAACTTAACCACTCAGCTACGGGGCGAGCCCCTGATCTTTTTAATGTGTTACTGTATTCGGTTTGCCAATATTTTGTTGAGGAATTTTGCATCCATGTTCATCATTGACACTGCTGTGTAATTTTCCTTCTTTGTGTTGTCCTTGTCTGGCTTTGGGATCAGGGTGATGTTGCCTTATAGAATTTCCATCTTCCTCAATTTTTTGGAATAGTTTGAGAAGAATGGGTAATAAATCTTCTTTGAAGGTTTATTAGAATTCTCCTGAGATGACATTTGGGCCTGGACTTTTATTTGGGGGGAGGTTTTTGATAACTGTTTCTATCTCTTTTCTTGTGATTCTTCTACTCAGACTCTCTATTTCTTTTTGATTCAGTTTTGGGAGGTTGTAAGAGTCTAAGAATTTATCCATTTCTTCTAAATTGTCCAGTTTGTTGGCATATAGTTTTTCATAATATTCTCTTATAATCTTTTGTATTTCTGTGGTATCTGTTATAGTTTCTCCTCTTTCATTTCTAATTTTATTTATTTGAGTCTTCTCTTTTTTCCTGAGTGAGTCTGGCTAAGGGTTTGTCAATTTCATTTATCTTCTCAAAGAACCAACTTCTTGTTTCATTGATCCTTTCTACACTATTTCAATTCCATTTATTTCTGCTCTAATTTTTATTATTTCCCTCCTTCTGCTGAATTTTGGCTTTGTTTGCTCTTCTTTTTCTAATTCTGTAGGGTGGTAGTTTAAGATTATTTATTTGAGCTTTTTCTTGTTTGTCAACTGGGCCTATCTTGCTATGAATTTCCATCTTAGGCCCACTTTTGCTGCATCCCATATGAGTCGGTGTGGTGTGTCTTCATTCTCATTTGTCTCCAAATATTTTTTTATTTCTCCCTTTATTTCTTCAATGACCCATTGGTTGTTCAGTAGTATGTTGTTTAGTCTCCACATTTTTGTTCCGTTCCCAGCTTTTTTCCTGTAGTTGACTTCTAGTTTCACAAAATTATGGTCAGAAGAGATAGTAGATATGATTTCAATCTTCTTAAATTTATTGAGGTTTGCCTTGTTTCCCAATATATGGTCTATCCTTGAGAATGTCCCATGTGTGCTTGAGAAGAACGTATTTTCTGCTGTTTTTGGATGGAGTGCTCTCTATATATCTATTAAGTTCATGTAGTCTAGTTTTTCATTTAATTCCACTATCTCCTTGTTGAATTTTTGTCTGGATGATCTGTCCATTGAAGTAAGAGGGGTGTTGAGGTCTCCCACTATTATTGTGTTTTTGCTAATATCTCCTTTTAGGTTTGTTAATAGCTGCTTTATGTACTTTGGTGCTCCTGTGTTGAGTGCCTAGATATTAATAAGTGTTGTGTCTTCTTGCTGGAGAGTCCCTTTTATCATTGTATACTGACCCTCTATGTCTCTCTTTACCTGTTTTATCTTGAAGTTTAGTTTGTCTGCTATAAGCATGGCAACACCTGCTTTCTTTTGTTTGCCATTAGCTTGGAGTATCACCGTCCATACCTTCACTCTGAGCCTATGTTTGTCTTTAGAGCTGAGATGTGTTTCCTGGAGGCAGCATATTGTTGGGTCTGGTTCTTTAATCCATCCAGCCACTCTGTGTCTTTTGATTGGAGAATTCAATCCATTTAGATTTAGAGTGATTATTGATATATGAGGGCTTAATACTGCCATCTTATCTCATGTTTTCTGGTTCTTCTGCATTTCCTTTGTTTCTTGTCCTGTGTATTTCAGACTATCAATTCAGTTAGGTAGTTTTCTATGTTGGTTTTCTTCATTTTCTCCTTGTTTATCATCTATGTCTCTGTTCTAATTATTTGTTTAGTGGTTACCGTTAGGTTTGTATAAAAAATCTTGTAGATGAGATAGCCCACTTTCCTCTTACCCTTCTAAGTTATTTTTGTCATATCTTATTCCATCTTGTATTGTGAGTTTGTGGTGAAGATGATGAGATTAATTTTATTTTGGTATTTTCCTTTTCTTTATCCTTCACGTAAAAGTTAAATGTTTACCAACCTGACCTGAGAGAGAGTTGCCATTTTCTGATTACTGCCTCACTATTCATCTCCTTGCTCAGGGCTTTGTAGCCCCTTTCTTAATTTTTTTTTCTTCTCAGGTATGCAGGTCTTCTTGAGGATTTCGTGTGTGTGTGTATGGGGTGGGGGGCGTCTCGTGGTGATGAACTCCCTTAGCTGCCGTTTATCTGGGAAAGTTTTCATTTCTCCATCATATCTGAAGGGTATTTTCACTGGATAGAATATTCTTGGCTGGAAGTTTTTCTCTTTCAGGATTTTGAATACATCATTCCACTCTCTCCTGGCCTGTAAGGTTTCTGCTGAGAAATCCACTGAAAGCCTGATAGGGGTTCCTTTGTACGTTTTCTTCTGCTTTGCTGCCCTTAATGTTTTTTCTCTGTCATTGACTTTTCCCAGCTTTTCTACTATATGCCTTGCTGTAGGTCTTTTTAAACGTTGACCTAGTTGGGAGTTCTGGTAGCTTCTTTCCTGTGGATTTCCACCTCCTTCCCCAGGTTTGGGAAGTGCTCTGCTAATATTTGTTTGAACAAGCTTTCTGCTCCATTCTCCTTCTCTTCCCCTCTGGAATACCTATAATCCTTATGTTGCATTTCCTAATTGAGTTGGATATTTCTCTGAGAGCATCTTCATTTCTTTTTAGTCTTAGTTCTCTCTTCTCCTCCCACTGAAGCATTTCTATAGTACTGGCCTCTAAATTGCTAATTCAGGCCTCCACATTGCCAGCTCTGTTGTTTACAGAATCTAGATTTTTAAAAACCTCATCCACTGTGCTTTTCATCTCCAACAATTGATTGGTTCTTCTTTATGGTTTCCATCTCCTTTGTGAAGAAACTCCTGAAATCGTTAATTTGTCTGTTTTCTTGTAACTTGTTGAGTTTTTTTTTTTTTTACAACAGCTATTTTGAATTCTTTGTCATTTAGGTTATGGATTTCTGTGTCTTCAAGGTTGGTTTCTGGGTCCTTGTCATTTTCCTTCTGGTCTGGAGATTTAATATACTTTCTCATACTGCTTAATGGTGTGGATTTTTGGCTCCGCATGGTGTTATCTGGTTGCTGCTGCCACGTGCCTACACTGGGTGGGGCTCAGGAGCTGTGAATTCTGGGCCCAGCATGATCAGGGCCTCCCAAGCTCCGGCCAATGACTGCTTTTCTCAGGGTGAGACGCTCTGGCTGATGGCAGATCTGGAGCCTTGGGCAGGGGGAAGGCTGCTCTTCTCTCCCTGTGTTTCTCCCACCTCTGCTCCTCTCCCACCTCTGCTCCTCTCCCACCTCTGCTCCTCTCCCTGTGTGGAGCTCTGGGCTATCGCAGGACTGGAGCGAGAGGTGGGGGAAGGGGCACTTTCTTACAGCTGCGTGCCTCCCCCAACTGCTGCCTCTCTCCATGTGGACTTCCAGGTGCTCATGGGGCTCCACCAGCTGCCACCTCTCTCTCTGCGCCATGCCCTGGGCGATTGTGGGGCTGGAGCACTGGGTGGGGACGTGTTGGGAAGTTTTAAAAAAATTTATTTCCATTCCCCTCAAATCTAACAGTTACAACTAAAGTTTATGCTATAGTAAACACAAAATTACCATGGAAATGTATACGACTTGAAAATTCTTAAAAAACACCTCCAGTTTAACACTGTCAGTCATAGAATGTTTTATTTTAAAATTGCTGTTCAAACTTTCAAATACAACACATGTGGCAAAGAAACCACAGTTAACACACCACATCTGCCACAATTCTACCTCTGTACTGCCGTTTCTATATTACGTCATATGTTACAATTCTTTCCACTTCTTACATTCATGGTACTCTTAAAGGCAGCAACGTCAATTTTTCTCCTTTGAAGACAATTCCATTTATGTTCTGAAACCGTTTAAAATGACCAGTTTTTCCTATTAGTATTCTGCTGCCCACATTAGTGACATAATTCAACATATTATTAATAAGGTGTTGAGAGGTACACTGTACTCAATAAATCAACTCCCAACTCTAAGTTAAAATGAACTTCAATCCAAAACAAGCATTTTCCTAAATCAGTATACTCAGCTACTTTTCTCAAAAATATTTCCATTCTGAATAAGTATTTTTGTGTGTGTGAGATACAATAATTTCTCTTTTATTCCTAACAGAACTCATGCTGTACTTTTTTTCTCAAAATATATTTGATATATTCTGTGCAAAATGTTAAGTTCTGTATAGGTATGTACCTTATTTTGAAAAAGTTTATAAAATATAATTCTTAAAAACAACCTCAACATTAGACAATAGAGGAAGAAGAAACATCAGACGAAGCCTAATTTTTCACATGAGAAAATAAGTATGTTCTTAAAGCTCCAGTAATACATTCCTTGAAAAAACTCAGAATGCACTTTGGTCATTATGAAACATATTAGAACACAGGCAAACAAAACAAAATGCTTTTGCCGTTTTCTACAGAAAGAAAATACACTACACGATGAGTCTGAATGAGGACGGTCAAGAGGAATGGTGAGAGCAAAGCGGCACCAGGATGGGGCTCTGTTCTCTACACATTCCTGACCCGAAGATTATGACTCGGGGATTACAACTGCACCAGTCAAATAAATCATTTACGATTCATTATTTTAAATTCCCTAAAACATGGTAAAAAATGTGAGGATATTCAACATGGTATATCTTGCACCAAGAAAATTCTAGATTGTTTCAAATAAATTCTTTGTTTTAGAAACTAGACACCCGGTTAAAAAAAAAAACTCCAAAAACATTTCATGTTTCATGTAATTCCTAAAATATTCTTGATTGTACAAATATAACAACTTAAAATCAAGGCCCAATGTAAGACACCATCATATTCGCCCTATTTACCTAATATGCCAACATGATAAGTTCTCATTTGGAGACGTGGCAAATTATTTCGGGGGAAGGGGGTTAACTTTCCAGATTAAAAGCATCTAAAATAGCCCTTCTATAATGGGGGGGGGGGGGGGGGGGGGGGGGGGGCGCGTGTGGATGGTACCAGGTTAAGCTTAGAGGACAAAATTTGCAAGCTGAAGCTGTCTTTCCTGAAAATTGGGATACTGTTATATAACTAGCAATCAGAGGAGTCCTTTATCGGTTTGTAACCTTATTCTTGAGGTGTTCATCTGTGTGGTATGAACAGCATACACCAGAGTGTACCATGGGGAGAAGATTATTCCACTTGAGTAAACGTAACATACTCTAGTAATGTCAATAGGCACTTCCCTTGTGAGAGGAGTGGAAACCTCACTCAGAAGGATACCGTATCATGCCCTAGCACACTAGAACATCGCCCATAGAAAGATACGCATTAAAAGTAACAGTTTTAAAAAGTGCACATTTTGAGCATGCACAGCTGGAGCTGTGCAAACAGCCCAGTGTTTCAAATAAATACAATTATTACTAGTTAATTTTTATCAAAATATCTTACAGTATGGGAACCATTTACAATTATTGCTCTACTAAGAGTTTCTCCATCCAAGAGCACTTGTTGACCTGTATGGGACACTCTCTACATTAATACTGAAGGGTGCCTCAACTGCAGCTTAATCAGTGTCGATCCTGGCATTGTTCCGAGACAACTCCAGAGAAACCCTGACTGAATCTTGATTCACCGAAGAAAACGCTCTGTGTGTTCAGCTGAGTCCAACGCAATATTCCAAAGTTAAAGGAGTTTTCCTCAAGTAAGGCAAGTTCATGGCATTGATGGAGAAACAGTGTTTAGCAATGGCTTCTATTGTCACGATTCGTTACTTTGTCGATGATTTATGAGCAATTACCAGGATCTCAAGTATCTTGATATCAGTTTTATCACCCTTTCAACAACTAAGTACATCAATGCTACGAATAAAATATAAAGACTAAAATAAATGTAAAAAACAGTGAACAAGTAAAATAAATATAAGGATTGCACAAGACAGTCTGATGTAAACACTTCCGCTTCCCGGCTGAGCTCCTGGAGCAGAGTGAGTGACGGCTCTCAGGCAGCGTGGCTGGTACTCTTGTTCCGGAAAAGACGCCACATCTTCTTTTCTCTGAGTTGTCATGATTTAATCTTCCACAGCTAGTGAAAAAGTAAGAGACGCAGTGACCATTAGGGCCAGTTTTTATATCGCCACTTGCTAAAATTTGTCACATACTATTTTCATCTGAATTTCATTCATAAACGATTGTAGATTCTACCATTTCAAATTCCTTTATCCACTTATTTTTCAAGAATTCATCTTAAACAAATAAAAACGTGAAAATCAGATTTCTCTTACTTTCTTTTACTGGGAAGTGACTATACATATACTACTTGTTTAATATGAATATTCTAGTATGTATTCACTAACAGCTGTGCATATGTTAGAGGATGTATGCCTTGCTATATAGATAATTAATATAACTTTTGGCAAAAAAAAGAAATAGGGATCTTCTTTTTCTATCATCTAAATTAGCTTCAGATTATATGAGTAAAAATAGATACCTCCATTTATCCTACACAAGAGAGTCCTATTTGTAATGAATCCTGTTCCAGATTAGGAGTTCCATCAGAACTATAAACCAGGAATATTTATCACTTTGAAATTACATGTGAAGTTATTTTCACTACTTTTATACAATATAATCAAAATGACTCTGTTCCTGTGCATGTGAGGTCTGAAAAGAATGCTAGGGTAAAATGAAAGTCATAAAAATGCGATGGGACACCAAGGAATAAAAGCCACCTGCCAGTCCTTACCTTTAAATTGAAGCCAAGCAGGTCACTGATGACGCCGGACACGGCCGACAGGATGACGACCTGCGTGATATTGTAGAGCAGGGGGTTCATCGTGAGCCCGTACAGTCTGAAGGGGCTGTCCAGCTCCTGGCAGGAGAGGGGACACGAGCTCAGACTCACCAGCAACAGTCAGCGACACTAACTCAGGGCAGTACATAATGAGCGGTTTTAAAAACACCTTCAAAAACGGTTACAAATTAGGCGTAGTTTTAGAAAGGATAAACTTGGTTAAACTTGAAATAAGTAATTATAGTTTTAATTTTTTTAGGAGAGAGTGACTTCCTTTAAAAGAACTCTGTAAGCTAAATTTGTAACTCCAATTTCTGTCCCAAATGAAAGACTAGTCAAGTGCTGGTCTAGTAGCTACAAGGAGGTTCGAGAAGACTGTTCAGTGTAAGAGAAGACACTAAAAGAGAACAGTATCTTTTTGCAGAAGAATTCGAAATTTAATTAGCCAAATTTTCTGCCAATATTAATACATATGTAAAAATTCCCCTTTGAGACAGTTTTCAAATACACGGATTAATTAATTGATTGATTCAAACATTTAAAGTTGTTATTATATGCCAGGCCTTGTGCTAGGCTCTGGGAAGTTATGATTCAGGCTGAAGGACCTTACAGTCTGATAGACATGCAAATAAAGAACCCACTAAAAAAGGCAGCAGGCCACAGAGGAAGGTGCTCCTGAAACTCAGAGGGTGGGGAGAGCAGGTATTCCCTAAGACACACGAGAACATGGCACCTGTGAACCGCTACGGATCGCTCAGCATTGTTAGGACCCAAGTGCAAGGGAAGAAATGCTAGGAACTCACAAAACCAGCTGCTTAGGTGAGGGTCATTCCTCAGGCAGACTGCACTGGCAGACTGGGAGTGAAGGGACGGAATCAGGGGAGGGGCATATCAGATGGGCATGTGAGAAGGACCAGCGGGCCAGCCATGAGGAAGAGGGAGTGGAGAGCAGTGAGACTGGAAGCAGCGACGTATCAGAAGCTCATGCGAGAGACAAGGAGGGTCTGACTCAGGGCGTACTGATAGGGAAGAGGGATGAACGGGAAGATAGCTGAGAGGTTGCATCAACGGGTTCGAGAATTTCCTGGCTGTGAAGAGTGAGAGAGAAGGAGCAATCTAAAGTCCCAGGTTTCTGACAGAAGACTATGTGTGATGAGCAAGGATCACACTGTTGTGCTTTGTACTCTAGTTATTTCTGTATTTCTCTCTACTCTGCGACTGAAGCTGCTCGTCAGTCTCAGGGTTACTGCCTCGTCCTGTCCAGCACGGTGCCCACACTCTGAGGACACTCACCACACATGCATCGAGCAAATCCACCACCTCTTCCCAACCCTTTCACCACCTGATACACAGTGAGGCGCAGTCTGTACCCATTTAATACTTTCTAGTTGACTGAAGAATTAACCACAACACTGAGACACAACTGACTTCATGCCATTCTCTGAAGACTTAGAAATGACTCTAAGAATTATACTCCATTTGCTATAGAAACTGAGATTTAAAAAAACATTTTCCTTTTAAGAAAGAAAAGCATTACTAAAACCGCAAAGTAGTGGTAAAAATATTTTATTAAATTACCTCCAAAGGGTTATTATTATGAGACCCGATGAAGTGAAATTATATTCTTTTCAACTGTTACCAAAAATGATTTAAGAATGTAAACGTTTGTTGGTGAGGTACATTTATTCCAATGATTACATATTGCCACTTTTTAAGTTACCTCAGGCCAAGCAGAAGACTGCTCTGAGAAATACAAAATGAAAAGATTTCCAAAGTAACATCAAATCTTTTCTGAAATCAATTTTAAGTTCTAGGAGGCAAAAATTTCCAATGATGCATCTAACCTCTGCAGTACTCTAAGATACTAAAATCTCAAAACTGAAATGATTTGGATTACTTTTATTAGCGTTGCAATGAGAAGTAAAGTGTAAACTGCGTGAACGTGCTCAAATATAATTTGGAAACAGTTCAGATAATTTAGAAAACCAAATACAAGATGGGCTCCACGAACAGAAGACTAAGATGCAGCGTGAGGACAGTGCGTTCTCCGCCCGTCCGCTTCAATTCTGTTTTTACCTTTAGCAGTTTAGTAGCCAGTTTTAAAACATTATTCACTAGTGTCAGTTCCTCTTTCTTGTTGGGTTTCTTCTCCATTTTCAAGTAGAGGTTTATCTTTCATAAGAAAAAAATGGTAAATAATTAAAAATACTTAAAATTATAACAAACACTTATTTTTAAAAGGAATTGAAAGATAGTCTCTAAAATATTAATGGTTGTTCTCTGGTTATTGAGATTATAGGTGATATTAATATTCTTCTTTGTACTTTACTGTATATTCCAAATTTCCTGCCATAAGCTTCTAGAATTCAATAATAAAGAAAGTAATAACTGCTATTTAAGCTTTCCAGATGTAACTAAAAGCCGAAACAAGAAAGGAAACCGGATGGCGTCACTGACAAGGTGAAGCGCTTCCGTCCCGGAGCCACACCGGCCGACAAGGCACCGTTAACAGAGAGGGGACCAGTTCGCTTGCCAGCCCCTCTCCCTTTCCCTGAGACTGAGCTCGTTTGACAGGGCGACTGAGCTCGTTTGACAGGGCTACTGATCTTCCAAAATCAAAATACTCAACAAGTTCACTGGCAATAAGTTTCTTCCAATAATTCCTAGGAAATGGCAAGGAAAATATTAAACAAATTCATACAAAATAAAGTTAACCATCAAAATGACTACGCTTTATCCTTTCTAGTGAATACAAATTCATGCTTATTCAAATAGGGCTCAGCTAAACTGCAAAGCAAGCACATCCCACTAATGGCCTAAAATCCAGCATTTTTCTCAAGTGAAGGTGGGACATAAAAACAGAAGATGAGAGTTCAAACCTGCATCAAGGCAGAAACACTGAAGGGAGGCTGCGTCCCACCAAATTATAACACAAATGGTCTTAATCTAATAATATAGGGCCCTGAGGAACTTGAAGTAAACAAAAACGTTTAGTTTAATGTGTAGATTACAGACACTAATTTATAACATAATAAACATGCATGCTCACCTGTTCAGTGAGTAATATTGAGGTATTGCTATATTTTTTACTGGTTTCTGACCCGAGGGTAACAAATCTTAGGAGAAAAAGTGTTAACGAGATGCACCAGATGACCAGCTCCCAATTGTAGTGACAGTCAAGGAAGATCTCATGCACGTGAAGCAGCTAAAAGTGTACGAAAAGGGAACAAGAAGCAACGGGATTCGAACAACCTCTTTTTTAAAAGAAAATAACACTCTACCTCATTCATTTGATCACGAATGTAGTATTACATTTAAAAAACATTCCACGTTACTATGAAACATGTCAAGCACATAAAAAGTACAGGGTTCAGTGTAACCAAAATCCATGGGGCCTCGACCCACTCTTGTCAGATCTTATTATCTGTAAGATTTCTTTCAGATTTTTGAAAAACAAAGGGTTACAGATTCAGATTAAACCCCTTTACGCTTTTCTTGACCACCATTCCCTTCTTCCCCACCCCCCTCCATAAGGGTAATGAATTTTCTGTTTATCTCCTCCATGCAGTTTTTATAATTTAGCTACATATGCATCCTTATACTGTTACTTATATATATTTCACAATTACATAAATGTTATCACACTACCCGTATCATTCTTCAGTTTGCTTTTTATTCCACTGAACTTTGTTTTCCACCCTCACCCGTGTTGGTGCACTAAGCTCTGACCATCCATTCCACCTCCTACGAGGAATTACAGTAACGGACCCGACCACGGTGTGCCGGCCGACTCTCCCAACTCACGTTGGTTTTGTTGCCAACTTTCCTACTACAGACGACGCTGCAATAAACACCCTTTGATGTGTCTCCTTGTGCACATCCGAGACTTTCTCCAGGAGTTAGTATCTAGGAGTGAAATCGCTGGGTCCTTGGATGTTCTCATATTCAACCTTATTAGATATGACAACTTTCCCTCTAAAAACAGCTGTACCGATTTACACTCTCAGCAGTGTAGCCAAGTTCCCTTTGACCTCTTTTTGTCCACACTTGGTAGTACCCACCTTCTGAGTTCCTGCAATATGGTGGGTGTAAACTGCTCTCTCGTTGTTTCACTTGCACTTTTCCTGACTACTTAGGGGGATGAACGCGCTTCATACGCTTGGTGCTCACTCACTTTCCTCTCCTGTAAATTACCTTCTCATATCCTATATGCACTTTCTTCTACGAGGCTGTCTGTTTTTCATACTGATCGTAGAAATTGTTTATATAGTCTGAGTAACAATGCTATTTAAGCCATTTATTTTGCCAATATCTTTTCCAAGACTCTGTTTTGTCATTTTTGGTGTCTCTTGTGGTACTTAAAATTTTAAAGGAGGGCCGGAGAAGAATATATGAGAGACTGCATGTGTCAGGCAAAAGTCTAAAATATTTACTATCCAGCTCTTTACTGATCTCTGGCTTACAGAAACAAAATTGATGTTTTCTTGCTGAGGAACATTCGCCCTGAGCTAACATCTGTTGCCAATCTTCCTCTTTGTGTATGTGAGCCACTGCCCCAGCACAGCCACTGACAGACGAGTGGTGTAGGTCTGTGCCCAGAGACAAATCCAGGCCGCCAAAGCAGAACATGTCAAACTTAACCACTAGGCCACTGGGGCTGGCCCCAAAATTAATTTTTTAATGTTGATTTTGTATCTATTTTTGTTGATCATGATCTTCTAAAAAACCTATCATATTTTTAATAATTTGTCTGTAAAGTCACTGGGGTGTTCTATGTGGATAATCACATAGTCTATGGTTTTGTTTTTTCCTTTCCAATCTTTAACCCATTTCTTTCTTTTTCCCCATCTTCACGGGTTAGTACCCGCCATCAAAATGCTGACTAGAAGCAGCAGAGAGGGCAGCCGTCTGACTCCTGACTTTGAAGCACACCCCCTAAGGTAACGCATGTCACACGGACGACGTGGGCTCTGACTTTCGACACACACAGTGCAGCAGACGGAGCACGGTGCTTCCCAGGCACCAGATCTCGACTCTCCGCTGAAATTTATGCCTTGTTTTCCGCATCTGTTGAGATGATCAGAGATTTTCTCTTCCTTTAATCAACTGGAGGAGCTCAAACTAGATTAACGGGTTCTGTAAAGCTGAAGATGTGTGTGTTCCAGGGATAAATGACCTCAGTCGTGGAATACTTACTGTCATGCACCTGCTGGCTGCTTGTTCCTAGTGTTCTGCGTCTACGTTAATGAGGGAAATTAGCTCACAGCTTCTCATTTTCATGTGTCTCTGTGGCATTGCTATCAAGGTTACGTCAGCCACATAAAATGAACTGGGGGATATTCCCTCTTTTTCTATTCTTTAGATCTTTTGTGTAGGACGAGGATTTCCTGTTTACTTGAATATTTGGCAAAATTCACCTGTAAATGCACATGGGTCCCGAGGATTTTTGTCAGTGGCAGATTTTTAAACTATGAATCAATACCACTTTATGGTTACAGGTCTCCTCAGGTTTCAGTTAATTTTGAGTCAGTTTTAATAAATTATGCCTTTCTAGAAAATTGTCCACCTAAAGCTTTCAACTTTAATGACAAAGTAATTTATACTAGTATTCTTAAAAAAAATTCTCAACTGTACCAGCCCTTTACAGTTTAATACTATGCTTTTCCTTTTTACACATTTGCTATTTGTATGTTGTAAAATTTCCGACCGTGTGAGTTTTTTGCTGCTGTCATTGATTTCTGCATTACAGCCAGAGCAAGAGGTCTGTACGCTACCAGCTGAGAGCCACTCTGCGGCCTGGTCCACGGCAAAGCTTTATAAACTGTCCTTGTGCCTGAAAAGAATACATTCTCCAATCTCAGAACAAACTTTTAACTATCTTGTTTAGATATGTGTACTTACTATATATTCTTTTGTCTGCTTCATCTACCAATTACTGAAAGAAATGTGTTGAAATCTCCCAACGTGGTATTTTGTCAATTTCTCACTACAGTGCTATTGATTTTGGCCATATATTTGAAGTTATATGATTACTTTGGAATTGTTCTATCTTCTTGAAAAATTATTCTTTCAACTTTTGTCAGGCTTCTCCTTATCCCCAGCAATTCTTCTTGGATTACTATTTCATCTGATATTAATGGAAATTCACCAGCTTTCTGTTGGCTAGTATTTGCCTACAACATCTGTTTCTATCCTTTTACGTTCAAAAGCTTTCAATGTTACCCATGTTTCATGTGTCTTTTGTTGATAGCAATAGATAGATCTTATGTTCGTGAGAGAGACAACTACTGCAGGATGCACTTCAGCAACATTGAAATCAAACCCTAAGAAAAGACTGAGATGCAATAAGAAACTGTGAGTAAAAGAAAATCAGTCTTTTCCTTTTGGTTGCTTTTAAGATTTTTCTCTGTTTTTGGTGTGCTACAGTTTCTCTACAATGTGTCTAAGTGTGGATTTATTTTTATTGCTGCTTCTTGTTCTTGCCGTGCTTCCTAAATCTGAAGACTAATGTCTTTCATCAGTTCATACAAACTCCTAGCCTCATCTCTCCAAATCCTGCTCTCCCTCTTCCTGCCATCTGGAATTCCTATGAGCTACGTGTTGGGTCCCCCATCTGTCTCAACCTCCTTCCCACACTTCCATCTCTCTTTCTGTCCTATGTTCCGGATAATTTCTTTCATCTCCCAGTTCACTATCTTTGGCAGTCTTCAATCTGCTATTTGTTGTTTGTTGTGTTCTTAATGTCAATGACTATATTTTTCATTTCTTTGAAGTGCTGTTTGTGTTTTTCCCAAATGTATCTGTTCTTTTTTCAGTGTTACCCATGTCTTTAATCATTCTAAACAAGTTGTCTTACAGTCTCTCTCTGATCACTCTCTCATCTGCAGTAGCTGGAGACCTGGTCCTGCAGTTTGTCGATCTGCCGACTCGTTCATGTTGAGATATCTCCTCAAGTGTTTTGAAACCTGAAGGGGCTTCATCTGTGAAAATCCTGGGAGGCCTCGGCTGAAGTCAAATTCCACCAGAACAGTCTTGGTTTTGCTTCTGCCAGGTACCCGGGAGCCTAAGATCACTTTTTATATTAACCCTTGACAGAAGGGGTACAGGACAAGGTCTGTAACGTACATTTGAACCCTGACCCTGTGATGAGGGCAGACCCACAGTCACACACCCTAGCAGAGTCCAGGCAGAGTCAGACACGCTTCCCTACGTCTTCCTGTGCTGGTGGGCAGACCGTCTTTCTTATTCCTCCGTTTCACTGAGACTGAAGGCCTTGGAGGGCCCCGGCCTTACAGTATACGCACGCATAAGGAGGGCTGCAGGCCAAGGCCCTGGGTCTCGGCTCACGTGGGCACAAAATCTCAAATCTCCAGGATACTAAGTCTGACAACGTCCCTCACGTGCTTATCCTGGGGCTGCCACGACATTAACATACACGCTTAATTGCTCTGTTTTTCAGTTTTATCTTCATTTTTGGCCTCCTACTGTCTTATAAACTCAGATATGTATGTGATATGTATATAAAAATGTTCATATATATATTAAAAAGTTGTTTTTTCTTTTTTGAGAGCATTGTATGGTATTTTAAAGCAGAAGAATTTTCAGGTAATCTAGTATGTCATATTGCTTGAAATAGAAGTTTAAGTTTTATAGTATAGAATATATTCTGAGATGCTTTTCCGCTTCCTAATTTTGGTCAATGAGAATTCTTTTTTCGAACATGAGGCAGTCAAGTCACAGTTACAACTCAGATATAAAATAGAATATTAAATATGCATAGTATATGAATATTAAATATGAAAGCAGAAATTCATGGAAAACAGTCCAAAACAATTTCATAACTCTAGTCACTCATAAGTTTGTTTTTGGAAATAAAGATAACCAAGTGAATTGTAGACAAAAACTAATTATATGTTCAACTAATAGACATCTGAGAATATGCTAGCCACTGTTTGTGGCATAGAGATGAATAAGATAATTTATTCTTCTGAAAGAAAATAAACTGCAAAAAGTCAATTTCAAAACTTGTGTATCTAGGCTTACTTATATTATTACTTTGATTGTTTATTATTAGAAAGCATTCTGAAGCCGCATGTTTATAGATACGATTATCTAATTTCCACACAGAACAAGTGAGCTCACCTGGGCACAACAGATAAACACAACTGAGATGGTCAACAAGAAAGCAGATGACACTATGACGTCGACTGATCGCTGAGGACCTCGACGCTGGGGAAAAAGAGAAAACACTGTTAAATATCTTAGCAGCTAAGTCCACGCTTTCAATTAACGTGTTGATCCATCACTGCAGGTTGGTCATAGCTTACAATGTTGAAAATACACCTAATTTGTCAGATGAATTTTAATTATAAAGTATTACTATTTCCTCAGGATTTGCAACACAGTGAAAACGGTAAATACATAGCATAGAATTCCTAGCATAACTTCCAAATACTTCATTTTGTCAAACACTAATCACTTATTCAACAAACGTTTCTTGAGCACCGGCTCAGAGTGAGGCGCTGTGCTAGGTGCTGGAAATACCGCAGAGGGAAGAGCAGAGTGGTCCCTGCCTTCACAGGAACTCGTACGGGGTCAGACCTCAAGCTCTTGATCACAGACATATGCGATAAGCTGTGATGAGCGCCATGAAGCAAAGGTACAGGATGCTCTGAGAAGACTGGTAGGGAGTTTGGTGTAAAAGTCACTTCCTTAGGGAAATCTTCCTGGGTCCACACTCCTAACTCCCAAATACAGGATTGTGTAGGCCCGGGAAGATCTCCCTAAGGAAGTGATTTTCACACCAAACTAAGGTGCCGGGGGAGGATGGCACAGGGCAGTGCTGTTGGCAGAAGGAAGAGAACATGCAAGGGCATAAAGCAGCACAACCACAGTGCAGTCAGAGACCTGAAGGGGTCCAGTGTGGCTGGAATGTAGGGAGCAAAGCGTTTCAAAGTGAGACAAGAGACGCAGGCTGCCTGCAGGAGCCAGGTCACGAAGGGCATCCTAAGTCCTGATAAGATTCTGTTCTTTACACCAAGAGCAAGGGAGAACCTCCAAAAAGGTTTTAAGAATTATGTGGTCAAACTACATTTCTAAAAGATCTCTGGCGGCAGACTGAAGAAAGTACTGGAAGGCTAGTTAAGAGGCAACTGCAGTAGCCCAGTGCATAAGACGACTGATGGTTCAATTAGGGCGGTGGAAATGGAAACCAAGAGAAGTAAATGGATTCAGGATCCATTTTGGAAGCAGAAAGGTGGGAAGTAGTGATAAACTGGATGTTGCCAACGCAAGAGAGGGAAGTAAACACCAAGGATAATTCTCAGGTCTGGGGTTACGTGTTCCCTCACTGACGTGTAAGTTGCCCAGGGCAGGAACTTTTATTTCATCAACAGCAGATGGCACATGGTCAACATTAAATAAATGTTTACCGAATAAAATAATCAATGCAATACCTACTCCGGGTTGAGGATGAGGGGAAATTTGGAGTGGCTTCTGACTAAGACACACAACAAAGATCAGATCCCTCCCTCCACACTACAGAACGTCACAGTGAGAAAAAATAATCTACGCCAACCTGCAGCATTTCTCAATGGACACGAAGTTAGCTGAATTTAACAAGTTAAATAAATAAATAGAATAATGAATTTTTTAAACAAAAGGGTAGACAAACACAGTCATCGTCACTTAACAACGGGATACCCTCTGAGAAACGCGTTGTTAGGTGATTTCGTTGTTGTGCAAACGTCACTGAGCATCCTTGTACACAAACCTAGACGGATGTCCCACTACACACCCGGGCTGTGTGGCACTAACCTCTGGGACCACCGTCGCATATTCGGTCCGTCATTGACTGAAATGTCGGTAACGTGGCGGGTGACTAGTGCTAGCGTTTTTTCACTTCATTTTCACTTTCATTGTTACTTCAAAATAAAAAGCAGGAAAGACCTAGGTATCCCAGAGGGTGTTTGGGCTTTGGTCAACTCGACTGAGATGGGATGAGTCAGGATGTAACGTAGTTGAGGGCTACTTAATGCCACGAAGACAGAACCCGCAGATGAAGGCTCTTCCTAAAACTAAGTCAGATACTTCCCACTTCCCTCCTGAGTTTTTCATCTTACTTCCACAATTAGGAAAGTTACTTAAAAAGATTAAAAGAAAAGAAAGGCATGAAAAGAATGGCTCAGAATTACAAGCTAATATTTTTAAATAGTAGCAGGCCACCGCAGTGAGGCGACTCACTGATCAGATTACTTTTTAAATTCTTTTTGAAGCAGTGGGCTCCCTCTGCTGGCTTGTGAGAACCATCCTAGGTAGAAATAAAACCTTTACTTTAGCTTTTGAATGAGCACAAGTTGGTGAGATTTATGAACAAAGGTCAATTTAAGACACTCTGATCTTCACTCTCCTAAGATGCACTTAAGCCTTTTAGACTTCAGGGGTCTAGTGTAAAGGACCAGCTGGACACCTACGTTGCATTTCTGCAAATGGATCCAAAAGAACACAGCACGGTCGCAGCGCACCAGCACGTGAGTGCAGATGTGACCATGCATCTAGACACACGTGCATTGACAAAGAAGCTGCAGCACGGGAGGGAGCAAGCACAGGGAGAATGCCATCATCAGCGCCATTCTACCTTAAGATAGGACCGGAGCGACAGCCACATCTTTATGTTCTGTACTTTCTTCAGCCGGAAATGAGGAACCTCTGATTTTCGAGCCCTCCTTGCTGACGTTAAATGTCCAAAGAGTTTCGCAAAAAGTAATCGCTAAAAAAGATTAAGACAAGGATTAATTTCCGAGTAGATTACCACAGACAATCAAAAATCCACAGAATTTAGATGGTTGTGGTTTTACCTGGTTAAGTATTACAAAAACGAAACAGGAAAATAATTAGCAGGTCAAAACGATTTAATGAGATACTAAAATACTTCAGGAATACTTGGAATATCATGAAAAAGATAAAACATTCTCTATTCAGAAGTCTATCTTGTACCCACCTGTTTATAAGTTCTTTCTGCTACACAGAGCAAGAAAAAGAAAATCCACACAAGAGACACACGAACCACAAAACTTATGATGACCATAGAAAGAACTATGACGTCTTCATTAGAACCGAATGCAATCACGTAAAGCTCGGAAGCCGAATGAGCCGTGAGTTGTTCCAAGTCTGTAGCTTGGGAGAGTCGGAAAACAAACGGAGTTAAACCCAGGATGAGCGAGATTGCATTTCCAAAAATCTGGTATCCTATTCCTGGTACGTGGCTGTTCACCTTCATGGAGAGAGGGGAAAAGAACAAACTTACACAAATCGTATCTACAGTACAATGAGTTCCTATTAAGCATTATTTTATTTATAGCGATATGAAATTATTCTGTTAAAATATAGTTTTAATACATGAATAATAAAATTTAAATTTCCAGTTTGAGAGCCTGTTACGTGTAAAATACAAGTTATTATTTCTTCAGTTTTTAAAGACAGTTCGTCATCAGATCTCTAAGTCACTAAGCAGATGCAAAAGGAAAGTTATTTCAGTCTTACTCAGATCTTTTCAAAAGCAAAATATTCACAAATACTGCAATATTAAATCCACCTAAATCCAGTTCATTAAAGGAAAAATCTAGAATTATACTTACTTGATAAACTTGTAATTTGTGTTTTTCTTTAAAGAGCTCAGTATACAAACGGATGTCCCCTTAAACTCTAAAACCATTTTAGAAGAGAGAGTATGCTAAAGGGGATATAATACTAAGCAAGAGAAGGGGGAAAAGGGTCAAGGAAGCATAAAAAAGGAAATTGGAGGGGCAGGCTCTGTGGCCTAGTGGTTAAGTTCAGTGCACTCCGCTTTGGTGACCTGGGTTTGCAAGTTCGGATCCTGGGTGCGGACCTACAGCACTTGTCAGCCAGGCTGTGGTGGTGTCACACAAACAAAATAGAGGAAGATTGGCACTGGCATTAGCTCAGGGACAATCTTCTTCAAGCAAAAGGAGGAAGATTGGCAACAGATGTTGGTTCAGGGCAAATCTTCCTCACCAAAAAAAATTAATTAATTAAAAAAAGAAGGAGGGCTGGCCCAGTGGCGCAGCAGTTAAGTGCACACGTTCTGCTTCTCAGTGGCCCGGGGTTTGCTGGTTCGGATCCAGGGTGTGGACATGGCACCGCTCGGCAAGCCACGCTGTGGTAGGCATCCCACATATAAAGTAGAGGAAGATGGGCACGATTTTAGCTCAGGGCCAGTCTTCTTCAGAAAAAAAAATATTAAAAAAAGGAAATTGGAAATAATGTGAAAACATAAGATTAGTAGAACTGGGAGGGATCTCAAACATCATCTAGCTAACTTGCTAATGTCATATTGTATATCATGTAAACGGTCTGCTAGGTCACAGAAGTGAAGGTACAGCACACCAACCAGATCCGAGAACCCAGACACTCCTTGTCAACAGGTCCTCATTGCTCACACCGAGATATGTGATAGGAAGCAGATCATTTTCTGGATCCAGTTATTTTAGATCCTGTCTTACATAAAGTGTGCACAACAGTTCTGGCATAATAACGCACAAGCAATTTAGAACTACGAGTTAAATCGTGCCTCGGTGTCCAGAGGAATCAGGCAAAACTTAACAAGTAGTAATGATCTGGTAAGAACAATTTAACACACACTGAAATTGAAATCCACAGCATTTGTGCCCTACTTCTTCAAACTACTCAAGATTTTACCACCGGCTGCATTACTTCCACATATTTCAGCGGGCAAGCAAGTATGAATGCAAAGTTTCTATTTTGTATTCAAACAAATTCTAGTTTGAATTTTTTAAAAGTTTCGGGTACTAGTAAATAAATGAACCAGGAGGACTGATGCAGAAAACAATAAGTCGTCACCAACACTTGTATGTGTCTAGCAGCTCCTCAATTCGATCCACTGAAAGCAAAAGAAAGGATAACGTACAAAAAGAAAACTTTAGATTCTAGCATGTACTCTTGGTCAGAAGAGTAAAACACTAGCAAACGAGAGTGGGGTGGTCTGGAGACAGACCACTGCTTACCTCACAGGCGGAGCCAAATACAAATAAGACTTTTTTCAGCTTGAAGAAATGAGCTAAGTTATAAATATAACATTCCTGTAATTATTTAATACATTACTAATCTTATCCTTGAACTAAAAGAATAAAATTTACACACTCACTCTGTTCATTATCATGCCACTGATTTCAAGGACAGACATGTCTGCTTTCTTGCAGTCGTTGCCTTCCCACACTATCGCACTTATTTTTTCTAATCCAGGGTGGGAACTGTGGAGCCAGGGCAAATGACTCTGAAAAATAAACAGAAATTGGTGAGTACATTTATCACATTTCATAAATAAAACATATTCATGTGTATATAAAATTGTGTGTGTACACATATCTCTACACACAATTTTAACTACACTAGAAAATAGAAATTGGTGATGCACTTACCAAACATTTTATACACAGAATATATATATCTACATCTATGCACAGCTATATCTGTATCTATACACAATTTCAGTGACACTAAAATTCTTAAAATTAGTTAGCTTATATACTGAACAGATGGCATAAAAAATTATACAGCTATAAAAATGTGTAAGTTCAGAACTTTCTATAACAGACATTAGGCAACCTATTGCTCAAAAGTATCTAAAATGCATGAGCAAAAGCACTTAGTTGTCAATCTGTCTACACAGCTACTAATATATAATGTTCAGAGACGATGAGTATCACATCACTCACAATGCTGATTGTCCATTCAACACACGAGAACACGACACTCAGATCCGGCCTGCTCTGAAAGACTGAACAGTGACACGACCTCATCCTGACAGACTCTTCCTCACACACCTGCCCTTAGTTTGTGATTCAGTTACTTTTCTGATATTTCAATCTAGCATTTCTCCAAAGGATCAATTTAACTTGTTTTCCTCGGAGCAGATATTGCAAACGGAAGCAAACAGAACTAGAAGTACTCTCCCAGCAGAATAAAGTCTCTCAGTGGAACAAGGAAGAGAAAAAGGTAAAAAGAAAAACTGAAAGCCTTAATACAAAGGATCAGATGCTTAAGTTTGTTTGGGTCTTTTAGTTTGTTTTAGATCTATAGTTAAAGAAATAAAACTTCAAAACAGGATAGCTGTGGGTTAAGATAGCAACAAAATTAATGAAACACTAAAGGTTAGACCCCGAATGGGATGAATACGCTCATTACATAAACATACAGAATGGGATAAATATTACAGTATTTCTAACATTTCTAAAACATATTTCATTAAAATAACTTCTAACAATGGACAAAAGAATATACTCCAGTTATATTTATTCTTTGGAGGACAAAAATGTGATTAAAATATGGTAAAGATGTTTCTGTAAACTTAAGGAATACAGAATTCTCCTCTAGGGGGAGTAAAGTTGCATTGATTCATTTTGATTAAAGGTATGAAATAGTTCAATGATATGTAAGAAAACAGATGGGAAATTATTATTATTCTGAGCTCATACATTAATTTTCTTTCTGTAAAGTTATATATGCCATGTTTACTATTAACAGAATAAAAACTGACAATTATGGGCAAACCATAATGCCAACAGCCATGCTACTGCAAAGCTTTTTTCCATTTAGTTATTTGCCTATGAAGAGGTTTCCCCTAAAAACTTATCTTTTCCAAAGATACGGAATTGCAATGTACACTAACTGTCATGGTGTATATATCACTACTGGGGAGCCTCAGGAACTGGGAGGTACTAAGTATTAACCAGCCACTTAATTCTTCAAATGACGTTTCATAATTTATCCCCAAACTAAATATTCTAGTTTGGAACAGAAATAATTTGCACCAAAATATGTATCAAAGTTTCCCTGAAAATTTAATAATTATGAAACATAACGAGACTGAAAAGCCAGGAACAAGTGCAAGGAGCTGAATGGAAGAGTACCAAGCCTGAGGGGTGAAACAGAACCGCTGATTGCCAGGCTCCTTTTCTTTAACTCTCAGTCTGCAAGAGTGAGTGACAGGGCTTCCGGATCCCCACACACATCAGGACCAGGAGGTCCATCCACAGATGGAAAAGCAACAAGTCCTTCACGCTCCTTCCAAAAGCACTCACTTTGCCCAGCTACCTAACTAGCATTTGGTACCATTTTCCCATTTCTAGAAAGCCAAAAGGCAAGAGAAGGGAGCAACTAGAAACTGGTCAATTTAAAAAGAAGTAACTAAAAGGATCATACCTGTGTATGTGTGTGTGTGTTTGGCAAATGTATTCTGAAAAACCGCCTTGTTGAAATGTGTGCCTACAGTGGCTGGGGAGCAGCGTCATAAGAACGAGTTTACAAGGGCTCAGGGAAACATCAGAGCAAAGAATCTGATTCTATAATTCTTTACATAGGTTCTTCTTAGTATGTTTTCCAAACTAAAATTTGGAACCCTGTTAATGATTGTTTTTTATCCTCATCCAAAATCTCAATTCCTTTGCTCCTTGTTTGTTCGAAAGTGCCTGAAAGCCTTAACTGGCGCCATGTTTTATTTCAAATAAAGTCACCACGACACTTTCCCGGAGTTTCCACCTGTGGGAACTGCAGCCATTAAAATCTGGCGTTACCTACTGAAAAATGAATTTCACTTGAATATGGTTTTATATTTTATTATATATTCAGCCATGACTAGAGGAGAAAAAATTTCTCCTGCAGAAATGTTTCAGTTAGCGTTTACAAAGAAACTAAAACAAACAATAAAACAAAACCACGAATTTGGGAACATCCCAAGTGGAACACAGATTCAGTGCTCGAGAGGATGGATTTTCAGTCCTTATGTGCAGAAAAGGGTCCTCCAAACCTCATACAGACCTGAGTCAAACAAGAAAAAAACTCGTAGCTTTTCATTACAGGGAGCTAATTTCCATTACAGAGCTACTAGTAAAACCGAAAACACAGCTTATTTTTTAGAAGGCGGAGAATAAGCAATGTGTGTAAAATCAAGTCTTTGATCCCAAAGCAAAACCAATGTAAGCTAGGATACTAAATTTAGATATGCAGAGTAGAACATTAAAAAAATTTATCTTACCGAAAAAGGAGCAGATGCTATATACACTCAGGGCCAATTTCTTCCGTATAGCATTCATTAAAAACATTTTTTTTAATCATTTAAGAAAGGCCTAATTGGCTTGTTTTGAAAAAATTTTATTTTGCTTCCTTCATTCACTCAGCTAATGTTGGTTCAACACCTACTATGTGCCAAGCACCCCGTGATACAACAACGGGCAAAAGAATGCAGGGTCCCCTCCCACGCCACTCGAGGTGTCACTGGGATGTTCCTAAACCTCAGGTCGGTTACCACCCTCGGTGACTCAGGGGGACACGCAGGTGAGTCACCCACACCCTGTTCTCATGGACTGCTCACTGTTTTCCACTTGTTAAATTCCAGGGACCTTCAGCTACACCCTGGACCTTGTCACCACCCTGAACTGCTCTACTTCTGAAACAACCCTTGAACCACGACCTCCCATCTTCCCGGGCCTCTCAAACCTTCAATTCCAAAAGGCTTGCTTCCCTGAGCACACCTCCTTCAACCTGTCGGCTCCTTCTTGCTTTCATTTACCACTCAGTCTAACACGTCTAGACTCCTACCACATCCATCATCTCAATCAGCGCATCAGCCCCTCTTCTGCCCCTCACATAGCAGGTCTTAACTGAGCACCCATGCTGTGTGACTTTGGCTGCATTATTTGACTCCGAGCCTCAGTTTTCTCATCTATAAAAAACACTAAACAACACTGTCGTAGGCTGTGAGGGTTACATGAGAAAACGCACCTAGACTACCTGGCACAGTGCCTAGCATACAGCAAGTGCTTACTAAATGTCTGCTATTACTAGGATTATTACAACTACATTCCAGAGACTATCACACAACGGTGTGGCAACTACGAATTCACGGTTTCAGATTCCAGCTAGAGGCGCGACAACATGGCAGTGCAACTCTTGATTCACTGGCTTGAATACACGCATACACACTCTCTCTCCACCATCTCCATTTGTCACAAAGGCTAACTTCAACCTCCACTGTCATCCACAAGTCCCCTATGCCACCGCCTCACTCCTCACGGCAGAGCCCCCCGGCCTCCTGCTCTGCAGACTAGAGACCACCAGGCAGTCTCTCCCGTCATCTTCACGCATGCTTCCTCCTCCTTCTATCTCAGCAGATGGCGTGTCCCTCTTCCCGTGGAAGGCTAGGCTTCCTGATTATGCTTCCCCTCCAGCATCCTAAGGAACCTCATCTGACAACTCTTTCTCCTGTACCTCTGCAATTCTTCCCTACTGGTTTTCTCCTTTGTACACACGTGCTCAAATAGCTCACATCTTGTGGGGTGGGGACCAAAATACTCATTCGACCGCAGTTTCCACATCTAACTGATATTTCACTTTCTCCACACCTTCACGGCCATGATTCTTAAACCTCATTCCTCATTCTCACTCCTCATGGCCCTGGAGCAAAGCTTCCTTCCCGACACTTTTCCTGTAGTTGAAGCCAAAATTCATGGATACCTTTTTTAATTGAAACACTTCAATCAGATAGAGAATAAATAATACTCGGCTTTATCAGATTTTAACTTTCTCCTCTATTTGCTGCAGATATTTTAACAAAAAAAATATTACAGGCAAAATTGAAACCCACTTTGTGCCCTTCCCTGCTCTTGTCCCCTTCTATTCCCCAGATCTATTATCCTAAATGTGGTGTTTATTATCCCCTTGCATGTTTTTATACTCATGTTTTATATTCTTACTGTATATGCTTTTATCCATTCATAATACATAATATAGCCTTGCATGTTTTAAAACTTTACATAAATGGTATATTTTATATATAATTCTGCAAATTCTTTCATTCAAAATTACATTCACAAGATTATTCGTTTTGATATATGTAGCTCCGAGTTCCTTCAATTTCACTGCTGTATATTGTTTTCTCATATGCCATGATTCATTAATTCTGCTATTGTTGGCTATCACATTATTTTCACTATTACACACAATACAATGAACATTTTTAAATACGTCTCCTTGTGCCCATCTTCCCAAGTTTCCCTGGAGTGAGATGAGAGAGTCCTGGGTTAGGAGGACCTGCGATTTCACCACGTAATGACGAACTGCTCCCCAGAGGAGCTGCACAGGCTTCTGCTAACATCAGCACTGAGCAAGACCTCTTCCTTCTTCACACCCTCGCCAACACTGCAGGCTGTCAGATTTTTACATTTCTGACAATCTGGCCAATACGAAGTGCATCTCATTGCTCTAATGTACCTTTCCCTGATTACTAACGAGGCTGACCATTGTACCTGGACATTAGACATCTGGGTGAGTTGCCTGGTCACATCTTTTGTCCATTTTTCTACTGAGTCATTTGTCGTTTACTCATTCACCTGTACGAGTTCTTTATGGGCTCTGTATAGTCCTACTGTGATAGTTAACGTGCTGCAAATATCTTCTTCTGGTCCGTGGCTGGTCTTTTAACAATGTTTATGGCTTAACTTGTAGCGCAAAGTTTTAAATTTTAAGACATTCAAATTTATCAATCGCCTCATTTTCAATGTTTGTGCTTTTTGTATCTTGTTTAACAAATTCTTCTCTTACCTAAAGTAATGCAGATTTTTCTTCTATATTTTATTCTAAATATTTTAAAGTTTTGCTTCTTCACATTTAGGAACTATCTGGAATAAATTTTTGCATATAGATAATCGTTTGATCCACAACCAGATACTGAACAGCCCATCCTTTGCCCACTGACTTGTAATGCACTTAGGTCATATATTAGGGATGTATCTGTTTCTGGGTTTTGTACTCTGTCCCATTGGTCTACTTGTTTACACACTGCCTTAGTCTGTTTGGGCTGCTATGACAACATGCCAGACTGGATGGCTTGTGAACAACAGAAGTCTGGTTCTGACAGTTCTGCAGGCTGCGGAGTCCACAATCAAAGTGCTGGCATATCTGGTGTCTGGTGAGAGCCCAGGTCCCGGTCCTTGTTTTTGCTGTAACCTCTCATGGCAGAAGGGGCAAGGGAGCTCTCTGGGGCCTCTTTCCAGGGCACTAATCCTGCTCGTGAGGGCTCCCCCCTCACGACGTAATCACCTCCAAAAAGCCCCACCTCCAAATACCATCGCACTGAGGATGAGGTTTCAACATACAAATTGCGGGGAGCGGGGGGGAGAACCAAACGTTCGGTCTGTAGCATACCCCTACACTGCACTATCTTGATTATTACACCCTTACATTTTTATACCCAGAAGGGAAAGTCCTCCTGTCGTTCTTCAAGATTGTTTTTGCTATTCTTGACACTTTGCTCTTTAATGTGGACTTTTAAATCAGTCTAGTCCAACCCAAACCAGTCGAACAAACCAACAAACATGCTGGTAAGATTCTGATAGAAAAAGCAGTGATAACGGGCATCTCTGTCTTGCTCCTGCCTTTAACAGAAATGCTCCTAAAACTTCCTCATGAAACATGACAGGTCTTTAGAAGGCTCTTTGATAGCCACCCTTCATCAGATTAAGAAAGTTCCCTTCTATCTCTAGCTTTCCCAGCGTTTACTTGTTGGTTTTATGATTAGGATTTGATAAGGAATAGGATAAGAGAGAGAAGGGGAGAAAGAGTGAGGATTTTAAACGGCCACCAGGTTCTGACTGGTGAATGGATGGATAGAGATGTCGTTCACCAGGTTTTGAATGCCATGAGAAAGCAGATTTATGACGGAAGATGGGGTGTTTGGTACATTTGAGGTACTGGTGGGATATTCAAATGAAAGTGTTTATAGACTTGTGCTGTCCAATCTGGTGCTTTCTCACGTGTGGCTACTGAGCGCCTGAAACATGGCTAGTCCAAATGAGACATGCCGTAAGTGTTCACAGCAGATTTTGAAGACTTGGTATAAAAAATGTAAAATATTTCATTAGTATTTTTCATATTAGTTATATGTTAAAGTGATAATATTTTGGATATACTGGGTTAAATAAAACATACTGAAATTAATTTTACCTTTTTAAATGTTTTTAATGAGGCTCCTAGAAAATTTAAAATTACATATGTGACATTATATTCCCGCTGGACAGCATCACTATAGGCACTTGGAGATGCAAATCTGATATTCATGAGATGTAGATTTGTGAATTATAATCTTAGGTGGCGTTAAGGCCACAGGTGTAGATAATCTGACCATGAAGTATGCTGACTGAGAAAAGGACTAACACATCCAAAACACAATTTGACCTTCAAAACTCCATTTACCAACAACTCCTCAGGAACATATGTTTGCAAGGTGAGAGACACAACCACAATATCAGTACTGAGATTCTGTGTCCCAAGGAAGCCAGACCACAGCTCACATAAAAAAAAAAATTACAGGAATATTATTTTAATTGAATGCAAGCTTTTTCTTCACCTCGGTAAAATGTGTACATACATTCGAAGGAGCTGGACTGACAGCCCCACATAACCCAACTCTGTAAACCAACCTGATGAAAAGGGTCGTCTCTATATTCTTTTTTCACACATGGATTAATCTGAGGATTTTCCACATCTGTCTCACTGGTACAAGATGATCGGCATTCTGCACAATGTAACAAGTCTTCCCATAAGACATCTTCTGTTTCAGATTCTGGCCTTGTGCTCTCAGAATCCTGTCTGGAACTTGAACAGCGAGAGCTGCAACTAGTACCCGATTTAGGGGCATCCTGAAATCAAGATATTCTTTGACATTAATACAATTTATGTACCCTTTCCAACTCAAAGGATTTTATCAGAACCATATATTGCTACTTTTTGCTTAAACAACAAAAACACTGTCAAATGACAGTGAAATAGATAACAAAACATTAAAAATACATATTAGTTTTTAGGGAGTAACAAAATTTCCTCATATCAAAATTTGATTTTACAGCTGAGCTCAAGTGCTATTTCGCATGCAAAGGGTGTGCCCATTTTCTCTTAAATTTTATACGAAGTCCAGAATCCAGGCGGAGACCAGCTTAAGTTCATATGGACCACACAGGCAGGGAACATTAACTCATTTTACGTGACATGTTTAATGGAGTTATTTTCTCACTCTAGTCTTTTTTAGCAACCAGAGATTTCGTGTATATATTGTTTTTGTTTTGCAAACAGAAGTTCAATAAATTGACATAAAATTAACAAATAATCTATATCAGGAAGATAATAGCCAACTTATGTTTTTGAGACAATCAATTGTATAAAAGTGAAAAACTAAAAGGCCCAAGTTAAATAATTTCTAATCAATTTACTCTTTTCCTAGGAGTTTTTTAATGTACAAAATAAACACTTCTGAGCAAAATTTTGATTTAAATTAATTCAAACTAGCTTTTACTGAGTAAAGAATGATAAGAGCCAGCCTTATGGCCAAGTGTGCTGAGACTTTTGGACTTGTTTTTAGCTCTCCTCTGTCACTAAGATTTGTCAGTTCTACCTCTAAATGCTTTATATTTATCCCCTTCTCTTCCCCGCCCTATCCCCGAAGGTCAGACTTCAGCACTCAACCTTGTTCGCTTCAAGAGGCTCCAGCTGACCCCACCGGAACGGCCTCCCCTCTCTCCAGATCACCTTTCCTAAAGCGCAGCTGTGCTTTCGCTCCTCGACCAAACTCCCCTGCGGTTGCCCACTGCCCTGCCGGGTGAAGTCCACTCGCCTCACACGTGCTGCTTTCGGACCTTGTTCTCCGTCTCCACACCACAGCCTCCTCCTCCAGACACCGGGCCACGCCCCTAGACGCGGCTGCTTCTCTGCCACTCCAGCCTGCTTGCGTCCCGTGTCTCATTGTTAACCCTGCTCTCCCTTAAAGCCGACTCGACAGTGTCAGGGACACCATCGCCGCCCCTCTCTAGCTGGCTTACCTTGTTGCTGGGCCTTACTTTAGTCGTCTACCAAAGGGGAATAAAACTACCCGCCTTAAAGAGATATTGAAAATTAAGTGAGCACTGTCCCTTTAATATAAACCCAGCACAAGGCAGGGGCTTGACAAACGTTAACGTCTTCTATTTTTAGAGCGATCACTCTGTCCCTGAAGTGAGTTATTCTATTTATATTCATTTGACAGTAACTTTGCACTGCCATTCAGCATCTATAATATTCTCTGTGTTAATTAAATGTTCAGGTGTTTCACATTCTCAAATACACTAAGTCCACAGAAGACAGAAATCAAATACTACTTTTTTTGTGCTATCCTTAGCACAGGTAACAAAATATCTTGAATGAAAGAGACATATTATCGATCATTAATTTATTGATGTTAGAATGGGGTACCACAAATGTATATTTAGTGCAGTTAGAGTATTTTTGGGAGGAGGGTTGTTTGTTTGAGGGAGAATTAAAGAGTTTTTGACAGAGTTGAGCAGGAAAATGAATAAAGAAAAAGAGAAAAGAAATACGGAAAGAAATAAAGGTTAAAAATCAGTCCACTTCGGTTTATAAAAAGCACTCCACAAATATTTCAGATTTGCTAATGTCAACAGAACACGATGCACAAGCAGTTTTCATCACAACAGTTGTCATTAGATAGCAAGGCACAGAATTAAGCAATCAGTAATTGCTAATTTAAAATTTCTGATACAGCCAGCTTATTATCTACCACTAGTTTCTAATGCAGACTTGCCAATCAGATACAGAAATAAGTGACGGGATTAAAGGCTTGAAGACTGTTTCACTGAAACTAATGGGTGATTTCAGGGATAAGGAAACACCTATAACTCTTTATAAATGTGTTTTGCCAAATACTGATTAATAAATGGGATATTTTACAAATGAGATATCTAAAAATTATTGCCTGTAATTGCTTACATGTCAAACAGAATTTTACTTGCAATATTTAGGTGATTAATCGCCACTTCGAATTTCACTAGGAATTGCTGAATAAAGCCTAAAGATAGGAAATTTTTGAATTGAAGAAAATAGCTCAAGTTAATATTGGTTTGCTGTGCTCGTTTCAAATCTTTAGACAGAGAGCTAAAACTAAGCATATAATCAAATTAAGAGAAGAAAGGTTATTTATTTGAAGGGAATAAGCATTTACAGCATAAACGCTTTGTTGCAGGCAGTTACGCATAATTTATTTAATCCTAATAATTGGAGGAGGCTGGTCAGCTTCTCTCCCCACTGTTCACATGCAGAAACTGAGACTCAGAGAAGACAAATAATTCTTCCAAAGTCACTGAAGTAGTGTGACTCCAAGTCCACGGTTTCTTCATCACGCTCCCTATCAAATGCTGCCTTCATTAGCGGAAAAGCTAATCCACAATAGGGAATAAAAACTGAGTTGCAGTTTTAAACAAAGCAGAGTTAAACAAAGCAGGAGAGAGTGGGAACAAGACAAATGCTTAAAAGAAGCTCTCAACCCCCAGGCTACCCCCACAGGCCAGATAATCAAGTAATTCCACCACCACCTTCCCAACGGGAGAGGGGAAAAAGCCGACCAGACACAGTGACGAGCAGACGAAGGAAGAACCCGGAGTGGGGGTGGGCTGAGGGGTGAGAGGCAGGGAGGTTACGAGAAAGTCTACACACTGAACGACAAGATCGCACCTCACCCCCACCCACCTCGGTAGCTGGCAGAACAGCTCCACCCCCTCGCCACCAGAAGACGGGATGATGCTTCCTGAAAAACTACATGCTCCAAAAAGCATGTCTATCCATATTGACATCTGGGAGGCTGGTAACAAACGGCTGGGTCGCTGACCAGTGACCTTGCAGGGGAGCCCACCAGTGCCCCATGTACGGTGCTTCCCCAAACGATTTCTCTGTGCCTCACCCTTAAAGAAAAAGCACCAACAGTATTTCGAAGAGTAGGGTAATATATGCATAAAGATGCAAAACAACACTACAAACTTCCTGTATCAATTTTACTTATTCAAAGGAGGTTTTGTTTTGCTTTTTTTTAAATACCTTTCAAAGTTGGGTTGAATTGAGAGTCAAAATTTTTTGGAACTGAAATGCAGTTTTTAAAATATCTTCTCACCTAAAGTTCCTCACTTTACAGATGAAGAATCTGAAGACTTGATTTTATTTTTATGTAATCTTTTACACCATTAAAAATGATTTAAAGCAATCAATGCCTATTAGCTAATTATCAACCTTATTTAGCTTGAAATCTTAGAAGATTTTAAGCAATACATCTATTTAAAAACTAAGATCAGTAGAATAATGTTTTGCCTCTCAAGAATCTCAGAAGTTCAAAATACAGGTGCAAATAAAGAAGAGTAAAGATTACAGGGTGAGAAAAGTACATCTAAAGCCAAATAACTTAAAATATAGGCGAGTGGAGACCTTCTACAGGAGGTCCCAAGTCCCTTCCAGGACCAGCTGACCTCTAAGTGCATGAAGAGTAAGACTGAACTTCACCAGCACGGTTAACTGGCTAGGAACAGGTGGCTGCGCATCAGATGATGTGGGCGAGGACACCACGAAGAGACACACTGCATTCACGTCTGCCTGAGTGCAGCCACGGGGGGAAGAAACACAGCCAGTCACCAGAAAGACCCACGGGGAGACACGATCACAGAGAAGAGGACGAGCAACAAGCAACTCTGATGATCTTACAGCCCTCAAGGTATTCACAGGGCAGCACAGCATAATATTTGACTTCTCAAAAGTGTAACCCTAAATCATCAAGAAAAAAAATTCTCACAGTCCAAAACAAGTAAAAGGTAATGCTTATCAAAAAGTGACATAAGGAGCAATTCATTCGCCTTGAAGTGAGATAATGAAATGTTCTGTCCTTAGAATAAAAACTGAAAATACAACAGAATGGAATTCTTTTTCTATTTACATAGTTTCAAGAGAGGTGATAAAGTTGGAAAGAGTTTAGAGAAAAACAAATTATTAAAGAAAACAGAGTCAAAGAAGAAAAAAGAATTGAATCTTACAGTATGGGCAACTTTACTGGTGACAGCAACATGAAAGATTTCACTTAGAATACTAACTTTGTTATAGTCAAGAGGTCATAAAGCCTTTCAAACTATGGAAAAGACTAACACAAGAGCTCACAGACTGACTCTCCAGGACGGTCTTCTCTAGATGTAAACGGAATGTAAGAGTCTTTAGAGATAAGGCACAAAATGAGTACAAATGGAGAGCTATTTATCACGTGGGCAACACACAAATCTAAAACTACTACTCTATGTAAGACATTAGTACTGATGGGAAATATCGTTATTTCCATAATTATATTCAGTTGTTGAAATAAGCTGTAAATTAGTAACATACAAAACAGTTATGCATGTATAGATGTAAGGCCAAAGCATGTACCTCATTAGGGTACTGTTTCTTATAATGGTGTGACTTTCTATTCCGGAAAACACTCTCGGAAGGCCTGTCCACGTGGCGGCGTAGCGGGTATCCTGTGTCAGGACCTTCCTCGCTGGAGACTTCATCAGAGACGTTTGCTATTGTCCTTTGGCTGTCCTAAGTTGGGATACACAAAGAGGAGTACTGGTAATTTCTGACTGACCTCGCAGCTTTAAAACCACAACATTTTAAGTTATACATACATGTATACACACACCTTCAAATACCTTCAAGAACCTTAACGTAACTGATTAGTACTACCTGACTTTTTGAAAAAACTGACTTAAATCAGTGACTATATTGTTATTTTAATTTTAAGAGTAATTCAACAGCCATTTGTCAAATATCGTCCAATAATGTTTCTGTTCACAAAAGGATTTGAAATAGCTTACAAAATAAAGAAATAGAAAATAGGATAAAAGCAGAACAGAGACCATTTAGAAGAAGCTGAGAGACCTGAGATTAACTAATTGTACTATTTTCACAAACTGATAATACCGTCAATTCTAAGACCACTGCTGATTAACAATGGCTTATGAGGCTGGAGGCGAATGGTAGTTGATCGTGTGCAGACAGACAGCATTACGATGTATCAATTCGTAAGAGACATCCAGATTTCAGAAACCCTGACACTGACAAGCTCCCGGGTACGAGTGTTACTGACACTTTCACGTTCCTCTCATGTCACTTTGGCAGGTGATACACACCTGAAATGTGACTGAAAGCCGTATTACTGAAAACTTACTTGTTGAGTGATGACAGTGATGTGAGGTCCACCTTACCAGACAGTTAAATGCTTTAAAAATCTAAAATCAGAGGACGCGACCATATTTCATGCAGCCCATGCTATTTATTGTACAGCTACGGTACCGAAAATACACGTACTGTCACGTACTAACACATACTTCACTCAAAACTAGAGAATCCCCTTTTCTCTATCGTCCTCAACACAAATGTTGATGCTTACATTCCTAAACATAAGACAGGTAACATCTTTTAATTTGACCATATTTTTTTACTGTAATAGCTTTTAAAGAATAAATTATTTAACCAAAGAAATTCAGTGAAACAAAGAGAGAGAAGATATGACATTAGGCTTTCTTACAATAAACCCAGGGTTTCTCTATTGTCCTGGAAAAGTAAGCAAACAATTGCTATCCATAACAAATATGTCCTCAACAAGAATTTTTTTCAAATTCAAAACAAATGTACTGACACCAAAGGTAACGAAGGTAGGAAAAACAAGGTAATATTTTCTTATAAAGAATGTGAACAGAAAACCAGGTTCCTAGTTCAGTTTCTAGAATAATTTAGATGTTGCATTTAAAACAAATTCTTACACACACGTGGAAAAGGGGAAAGGGAAGGGAAGGTTTAACAAACATCAACTACAGATTACAAAGTGCTTTAACATTCTGGAAAAATTGGAGCCAACCACCAATTCAGAAGATGCCAAGTTATACTGGTAATCAAGTTGACTGACATTCCTTTAGCTGACTGCCAGCTTCATTAGCGTGATCTGTAAAGGCTCACAGAATAAAGTCTGGAGAACATGCATGGTTCAAGGGCAACTACCATGTCTAAGACACTTCCCATCAGCTAATGAGAAATCACACCAGCCAACGATGTAGGAGCTCACGCTTACCTTGCTGGGAGTGTTCCGCAGAGCCCCTGTGCTCCAGGCTGTCTCTTCTGGCTGAAGAGTTTCACACTGAGGCTCATGGCTCTGCACTCCATCCTCACCGCTTTTAACAGTCGTTTTCCCATCCAGGGATACATAGCCATTGTCAGTCTCAGTGGATTTATCAATTGAATTCTTCGCTTTCTTTGACCTATAAAGAAAATATGCAGAAGCATGTTATGTGGACTTAGCTTATGTTGGACGGGTCACTGACGGAATCTATCATCTGTTAATAATTAAATCTGGTAGTTATCTCTCGAAATTTTAATGGCCACCTTATTTTTACAATAAATAATTTAGAAATGTAATAGCTATCATATAAAATAAACATGTAAATCAATGTCCTAGTTCAGCTCATTTTGTGAGTTTTGAGGTCTTGCAAACAGCACTTCGAAGAGACATGCCCTAATTTACCATGCCATTCTTGGTCAAAATCACCTGGTCTCTGAGCAAAATCTAGGACCAAAATGTTGCCCATTTTATTATAGTTTAATAATATATTTTTAAAGCTTTATTTTAAAAAACTATCTCAGTACTTATCAGGTTAAGTTGTAATTAGTGGTTTAACTTAGTTTTAATATTTTCCTTTACCCAAATACTTTACCGTTAGTCTATATACATAAATATCTCTGGTAAATTCATTTTAATATACAATGGAGACATAGGACCTTTGGTAACATAAAAATACATGGAAAAAAGGGAAAACTTTATACAAGCTTCTAAACAATGGAAGAAGTAGAAAAGAAGAACACAAAGAAAATAAAGAAGTAACATCTTTCACCCACTGAAATACTCTGGAAAAAACATTAGCAATCATGTAGCTTATAAAGACCTAAAAGGCTACAATTGAGGTTCTTCATTTATAAGAATTAAATTTTTCTCAATACATAAAATGCAACATGGGAATAACAGACAAGACATTTGTGATTACTCAGCAAATGCCTGAGGAGTCTTCTTCAGAGACCATAGCGGGTGAGAGCACGGCTACGCAAAAGAAATGCTTAGTAGAAATAAGATGTAAGTCCCACACAAAATTAAAACATGCTCACAGCAGACTCAGTCTATCATAAAACATTATTAAAAGGCAATTATATTTAAATAAATCCCCTTGAATTTTCTCTAGAGTATCAGTTTTGCAAGGGAAAAAAAAGTTAAACTAGTATATTCCCTTCACGTAAGGTCAAAACACGGAAGTTTTAAAAAAAGGCACAAAAAAGTTATCTTTAAAGTTACTTAGTTTTACTGAAATATTTTTAGAACCGCACAGGAACTTCAAGTCTCCTATTCTAAACGCCCACCTTGGAAACAAGGACTCAGAAACGTGAAGAGGTCTAAGTGACTTATTTCAGGTCACACAGCCGGGCAGAGGCAAAGCTGGCACAAGAACACAGCCTGACTAGAGGTTAGTTATACTCCCCACAGTACCTCCCACTGCCCACTTCTTTGGGAAACTGCCTATTAGGATTTCTTCTTAACATACTCATCAAAGCCTGGAAAGTTTCTGTCTTACACAAACAGGCCTCTCTCCTTCCTGACCTTCTCCTGCAAGACTACGAAAGGGGAAAGACAGACCAGACTTCCCACGTGCGCTACAGAGCTCCAACGCCTTCTAGTCGTTCAGCTCACATCTCCACAGGGTCGCGGGGCTCAGAACCCCGTCTTCTGAGCCTTTTGTTTCTCTATGACCCTAAGAGGCATGGAGAGACAACGGAATGAGCTGCAGAACAAAGATCATTCAAGAGTGCCAGAGGAAAGGAGGATAATGGATTACAGCAGAGGAGAAAGGGCACAAACAGAAAATAAAAGGCGCAGAGAAAACCTGTGACCTTCTCTGCTTGGGGAGGAAAGTGACAGAAACACCAGTAATTGATCATTCCCTTCACTCTCCCTCAACACTGTGCAACAGGCAGATGTAGGAAAAGACCAAGGGAGAAGAAGTCACTCGATATCCTGAAAATGTGAGACCCTCAAAGACAGAGGAGGAGTGTGCTGGAGAGACATTTCTGAAGGGTCACTGAAATTACACGGGGCTGGAAGGGGAGGGGAGAAAAAGAGGTGAATGAGGTGAAGGAAGACTGGAAAGTTGGCAGAACCATTAATCACACAGGACATGCAAGAGAGGAAATTTATTTGGGAAGAAACATGGAAACGTTGGACCTGAAGTGCCCAGGAACATCCTGGGAAAGACCAGTAGGCAGCTGAAAACACAGGCCTGGAGGCCAGGAGTCAAGTAGAAAAAGTGACTGAGAACCTGCAGAGTGAACCAGAACCCCTGCGGGGAGGAGATAAGGGCCTGGAGAGAAGGGCTCTGAGTCAGCAACAACGGCTGCTTTAAGGCGTTTTCTCAGGGGAACGTATTCTTTTCTCCCCAGGACAGGGTAAAGACTGTGTTCAGCAGGGCAGAGGGACTGGCAGGCCCACTCCACGTGATGCCCTTCAGCTATCTCCCACTTCCTCCCTTCCTTATCTCTGCCTCGTTCCCAGCTTCTCTGGGCTGTTTCCCTCCCCACTGTCTCCTGAGAGCACCTGTGACACCATCAGGAGACATGAACAGTAAGTTGCTAAGCTATAGTAGCTATCTGATGTTTCTCATCAACTAAATGCAGGTCAGCTGTAAACCAAGCTGAACCGACGAAGAAAATACTAAATGTAAGCACCACCCTCAGAGTTGACAAAGTAGCTCAAAATACAAACTGAGGCAGCTTGGCAAGGGCTGGTAATAACAGCAGTGGCAAGAGTGTTGCTGGAGTGGGACAGGAGGGGCAGCCCAGCGGCAGCCAAAAATGGCGGCCCATTCAAAGACAATTTTGGAGCAGGGTGCCAGGTGCAGCCCAGCAGGGTTGGGAGACGGGCGACATACAGAAGATTCATTGAATAAGTAAGTATATTTCAGTGATAGAGAAGGAAGATATAAATAGGGAGAGGAGAAAAGATAAATGAACTCTGTGGTATTGTATTTGAATTGGAGCTATCATTGCAAATCCATGGTTTATAATATATCTCAATTGATATAGAAATAAATACAAATGTAAAGAGATAAACACACATGCACATTTTCTAGCTCTGCCCATTGAGAACGCAGCGGGGGAGCAACAGCCCAGCAGCAATTAGCACATCTAGCACTCAGATCTTGGTTTCTATACACCACACTCCTTGAAGAAATGGCTGAGGCCAGGGCTGAGGCAGAGAAGTACAAGTTGAACGTGAAACAGAAAGCAAGGAGGTGCTCCAAGAATGACAGGGAACAAGACATCACCAAGATTTTAGAACTCAGTTTAGATCTTCTAAAACTAACATTTTTCTTAAGATTTTTTTGCACCTAATATTGAAACAGTCTCATTCAGATGCTGGCAAAGCAGTCACAAAATGAGACAGTTGAAAACAGTGCGTCTTTAAAAACCTTAGATTATAGTTGTCACAATTAAAGGGAACAAATCCAAATGGATTTATCCATTATAATATCAATGACTGGTAGTTGGGTCATGCTACAGACCAAAAGGAGGAAAACTGAAGCCTGAATCTCACTTGATGACAGGCATGTTGTAGAATTCCAAAGGCGCCCACCTACTACCTTAGGGGGGTTCTAAATGCTACATAACGCAGGATCAGCTCTGGACACCCAAACAACTCACTAACCCCCCAAAAGGAAAACGTATCCACTATGCTACTTAACAACTGCTTATCAGAAAGCCTTGAGAAATGTCTAAGAAACTGACTTTGCAGTGATAAAACTACCACAACCTACTGTTAGAAAGGAGAGCTATTAAAAAAAAAAAAAGACTAACAGAGGGAGACAGAATCCAACCCAAGCCAAGAACCAAACCAAACCTCTACCTTCTCTGGAGGAGGAACAGGTAGCTGCAATAGTCAGGGAATCAACTCCATGCCATGTTACAGAAACTATTAAAACTTTGGAAAATGTCCCCCCCAAATTACAATCAATGCAAACACGCCCAGGATATAACTGCTTAATTGTATAACGCATGATAAACTTTATCAGAAGAGGACAAGCACAAACTGATGAAACAATGATATTAGTAGAGGATTTAACAAAAGTGACTGAAAACAGTAATTTGCAGTGTCATTAACTTAGCGCTTTCATCAGTTATACTCAGTACTTTGATGACAGCTTTTTAGCTTTTTTCAAATTTATTAAATATATATGTAAACTGGTAACATAACCCTTAAATGTCTGAATAACTATTCAAAATAATAGCACAAGATTAAGTTAGGTTTAATTATTTTTGAAGTTTTCTATAATTATATTTCCCTATTTGGTAAATCTTTATTGTGGTACAAGCTATAAAAAAAGCCCAATGTACAAAAATAAAATTTCATACCATAGTATACGTTTTATTTTTCTAAATAACAATGCCTTTATGTTTTTAGATAATTGAGGCAGGGATTAAAGAAAAAAAAGTGATACAACTCACGTGGGCTATTAATAAAGCCAATTTGACCTACAGTGCTGATAAAAACAAAATAAGCAATTTAACAGAAGTACGACAGTACTTGAGATATCACAAAAGAAACCAAAACCAAGAAATCCTAACTCAATATACTTGATGACATATATTCATTCTCATACAGATGTATTTACACATATCTCAAATGAACTTGATGGTCTATTTGTTCATTATCTACATAGTATTATAATTTATCAAAACAAAATCCGTAACAGGGCTGTCATATTTAAAGTCACTAATATTCAACACCTGAGCAGAAGCGCCAGAAAAGGGACAGTGCATCTCTGTGCCATATAAAGCCTTGAATAAATACAAACCCTGATAAAAAGAAAGCAGCGTGCCAGAGATCTCTGAAGACAGCGCCAACGCCGTAAGAGGTGTTTGTGCCGTGGCTCGGAACTGCTCCCTCCTGTGTGTTGTCGCTGGTACTAGAACCATCACCTTCTCTGTGCACTTCCAAATGGGCCGCTTTTCTTAACTTCCTTTGTGAGAGGAGATCAAGAGCGGAAGGTAGCTTTAAAATTTTAACGACCACTTTCTCGGTAGTATGTTCAAGATTTTGGTAAACATAAACACAGGAACTTTAATACATAATGAAATTCAGATTTACTGGATGAAAGTTAATCCAAATATCAAGGTACGCATTCCAGCCCATTTCTGTAAACATTAAAGTGCTGTTCCTTGCTCACACTGACAGGCAGTGGGCACTAGGCTGTAAGGATCGCACTGCACAGGCATTTACAAAAGCATTTCTTCCCTATGTGAATGCCACTTATCTGCAGACAAAGAAACAAGAAAATTTAGATCAGAGAGACTTAGAATCTAACTGACCAGCAACGCTATTTGTTTAATGTAGGTATTATCTTTTCAAAACAAAAAGGGCTTAAATTTCACCATTCCCCAAACTGCAAATGACACGATCTCTTACGAACGATATTCAAAAGAGGAACTGCTCCAAAAGATGCTAAAAGCAGAACTTCAATGTGCTGAGTGGCCAGTGAGACTGGCCAGGCTTACTTAATCAACGGGCAATATTAAACAGCTTCAGACAGCGTTTAATAAATAGAATTTAGCTGAAATTTCTTCTTGGCTCTTGGTTTTGCCAAAGCATCTCATAAGTACAAGATTTTGTAAACAGCAGGAGTTATCAGCAACTCCAGCTAACCGATATTCTCTACATTGATATTAGGTACCTGAGAACCGAGCTTTAAGAAAGAAAACAAAGACAAATACAGACATGTGGTCTGAAAATGGCCTGGAAGCAAATACAGAAATGAAACCACTTGGTAGCTCTTGGTTTCTGAGGCTCACTGCTTTATTTGAAAGAGCAACTTTACAAGATAACCTTTTATTCTAGTCAAGAACAATCACGGATTCAAATTACAGAAATCTATGAAGATATCCCCTTTAAACAGCGAGTACCTCCTTCTTTTACCCCCTGTACTCAGAGGGGGTTTGGGGGTTCTTGTGGAGACAATCTGGCAGTGCACAGTTCCCAGGAGCAGCATGAGCCATACGGGCCCGATCACTTCCGTCAGAGGGATGCTATGCGGGCTAGAAGCGGAACAGAATAACACTATTGCGGCAACTACAAAAAGGGAAAGAAAAGACGTTTAATTATAGACCTGACAGTCACTTCTTCAAAAACTTTTCTAACGTTGCTTCTTGCCAGATTATTTTTCTAAATTTAAAGGAGTTTAAAACGTTACCCTAGACAAGCTCTTTCAGACTATTTTACTGTTTGCTGCCAGCTAACTGGGCTATTCAGTAATAAACTCTTGGAACAAGATAACACCCAACATAGTCTCTAAAGTGCAGACCTTAACACTGCAAAGAAAACTAGACACGTACAAATCCGAGGGCATTCCTGGAAAGATCACAATCGGAAGAAGGGCATTAACCTGAGGGGCACTTAGTCTGTGTCATACAAACAGGGAAGTCTATAATAAGTGTGTAATAAGGCTATGAAGAGCCAGGGTAGTGGTCTAGCGGTTAAGATTCGCCTCTCACCACCACGGCCTGGGTTCGTTTCCTGGTCAGGAAACCACACCACCTGTCTGCTGGTTGTCATATGTGGCAGCTGCATGTGGGGCTGTGATGCTGAAAGCTCTGCCACCAGTATGTCAAATACCAGCACGGTCACCATGGTGCACAGGTGTCAGTGGAGCTGCCAGACTAAGACAGACTAGGAGGAAGCACCTGGCCAACCCCTTCCAAAACTCTATGAACAGCAGTGGAGCAGGTCTGATGCAGCACCAGAAGGTGAGAGGATGGCACAGAAAGACTAGGCAGGTGTACACTGTCTGCTGCACACCGGGATGCTGGGAGTCGGAATCTGACTCGACGGCACTAACAACCAAAGGCTATAAAGGGCTTCTTTTCAACAGAGGTCGATCTCCTCAGAATGAAGAACAAAAACCTCCTCGGGCGTATCTTTAGGGAAACCACTCAACACCCATCAATGCTAAACCACATGAAGAAGAACTCTTGTTTTTGCCTGCTCAGCATCCTTCAGACTTTCTAGACATAAACCCTCTTTATCTTTTGCAGATCGGCCTCCTTTTCTGTCAATCAAATGGTCTTATTTCTCCCACGTCAGGGATGGACACGTAATGCAGGCTTGCCAGTCTTAATTCTTGGCACAGGAATTAACAAAAGATGGGTATATGAGCTCCACAAGGTCATCAGAATCTTTTTCAAGGACTAATACAGGTGCTTGAAGGTAGCCTTTCTCCTAGTTCATAAAAACTAAAGACTATAGAAATATGAAATTGCCAGGGGCCACCTCAGCCACCATGCAGAAAGAGCCTCCCTAAGAATGAGCCCAGAAAAAGGAGAGTGAGGCAACAGCATCAAAGTAAGGACACCGTCTGAGCCCCCAGGCCCAGCGACGCTTGAACCCAGGGCCCAGGAGGACCACGTTCTGTGTCGGAACAACTGGAGAACTGGAACGTCAGGAGATCTCTGTTCCTTTTGTTAGGTGTGATAATCGTAACAGGGCTGTGTAATGCGCATAGGTTGAAGAGACGCACATTGATGCATTCAGGGGTAAAATGTCATGATGCATGTAATTTCCTTTAACAAAACAGATTAAGTAAATATCCCCAAACATTGCGAATTATTTAATCTACGAGATGGGCATACTGGCGCTTGGGGTGACTGTGTAACTGACCATCTAAACCAGGACTCTCAAGAGTGAAGGGAGAGTGAATACAAGCACCTGGACAACACAAGGAAACCTGGACAGCGCGACAGTCCCCAGCCAACTGGAGCATATGGTCACCCTGATTATTGCACTAATAGATCTAGTTTCCTGTTTTTTTGAAAACTTTTATAGTAAGCAGTAAAAACAAAAAAAGAAAACCCACTTTTTGCAAAAGCTAGTTTGCATTTGGTTTCCGCCACCTGCAACTGAAAGAATCCTGGCCCACCGTACCAAGACTGAAGCTTGAAACACCACTTTACCTCCTAAGATGTTTAAGTATCACAAAAACAAATTTCAGCGTCATATTCTCCTGATAAAATAAAGGTCTCAAAAAAACACCAATTTTTGCAAATGCCAATCATCTTTAGGAATTACCCTGGAGCTTAACTTCAATTCTCCAGTGGTTTTATTACAGAGTCTGGAATTTTGAAAAGTACAGAATTTCTGTTGTTTTTCATATGAGCGCCAATGTGATCGTTATCAAGTTCCTTAACTTTCTGAGCCCTGGTGTACTCCTCTGAACCATAACCCAGTGTACAGGGACTGTAGGTTTTCAGGGAGGCAACACATGCGAGAACACTTTGAAAAGTGCCTCACATCCAGCAAACATGCACCTAACACTGGCAAATGGGGCTTTTACTTGCTATCATTAACTTAGCTACCCTCAAAAAGGAGGGGGATGCAAATGCTACGTAAGAGGTTCAAAGCGTCAGGCACACAGAAGAACACCTTCAAGAATTTTGGATTTAATATAACCTCTCACTGGCATTTATCTGTTCTCTTTCAGCCCTATGACCGCCATTCTCTGTAATGCTGGGGTTGGGAAGCTACGAACTGTTTTCTATCTTAACAGGAAGTTGTTATATTCTGTGAAAATTCTGCTGATGGAAAGCATCAGCAAAAGGGGGGAGCCACTTGATTCCTCTCGCTTTCCCTTCTTTCTCCCGGCTGGTCTCTCACAGCGGCCGTGCCCATTCCACGCCCCAGCTCCTGAGGCCGTGGTTCTGGTGTCCACGGTTCTGCTATCGTCTCGTCCCATGTTCCCCCTCGAGCAACTGGTTAGACGATACAAGGAGGAAACGTTCACTTCTCTTACATAATGCTAAGTTCTACTTCTTGATCATTTAACGAAGTCCTGTAAACTCGACAGAACTGTTGGAGATTTCTGCTAGACGGTACTTCTAGAGATTTCTCTAAGAGATCAACTAAGATAAAACGTTCTTCATCGGGCACAAGCAGTTCCCAGGCAGGACTTCGTGTGCTGGCCAAGCAGAACTCTAGGGATAAGCATCAGAAATATAAAGTAGTAAAGGTGAACTTCTAGGTCTGCCCACCTTTCTTTCTTTTTTTTCCCTTAGAACTTTGGTGCATGTCTTGTTTTCTTCTTCTTCTTCTTCTTCTTCTTCTTCTCCCCAAAGCCCCCAAGTATGTAGTCGTATATTCTAGTTCTGAGTGCCTCTGGTTGTGCTATGTGGGATACTGCCTCAACGTGGCCTGATGAGCGGTGCCCTGTTCACGCTCAGGATCCAAACGGGCAAAGCCCTGGGGCGCCGAAGCAGAATGTGCGCAAACTTAACCACTCGGCCACAGGGCTGGGCCCAGGTCTGTCCATCTTTAAGATTTAGTGGCAGGTGTTAGGCCTTGGGAGTAGAAAGACAAATAAGGCATGGTCTCTGCTCCCTGCCCTCCTCAGTTTAGAGGAAAAGGGGGACATATAGAAACAATTCAAACACCTGTAATGGACTGCACTGTGCCCCCAGGTCCACACAGCAAAGCCTAACAGTCAACGTGGCTCCATTTACAGACAGGCCCTCTGAGGATGTAATAAAGGCTGAATGAGGGAGTGGCTGGCCCTTATCTAACAGCACGTGTCTTATGAAAAGAAGAAGAGACACCAGAGATCTCTCTTGGCTCACACACAGGGGAAGGGCCACGTGAGAACACAGCGGGAAGGCGGCCACCTACAAGCCAGGAAGAGAAACCTCACCAGACACCAGCCCTGCCGGCACTTGCTCTCGGACTTCCAGCCTCCAGAGCGGGGAAAAGTCAAGTGCTGCTGTTTAAGCCCCGAGCCTGCGGGGTTTCGCTGCGGCAGCCCAAGCAGACTAACGGAACACCTCCGGTGGGGCTGTGACACGCGTGGGAAGATGGGGAACCACGGCGGGAGCTTGAGAGGATTCTCAACGAGCGCGACGTCTGACGCCTCACCTAACTGAGACAACAAGGGGAGGGGACCAGGCAGACAAAAGGGAGGAGGCCACCCAGGCAGAGACCGTGCGTGCAAAGGCACGGGCAAAAAAACACGAATGTCTATGAGACAGCACAGAGCCAACTCAGTCTGGTTAAAGCTGGGGAGAGAGTCAACAAGGCCCCGACTGAAAACTTGGTTTTTATCCTAAAGGCAAAGATAACTCAGGAGAGATTTAGACCTTGAGTGGCTGGGTTGGATTTGTGATTTGAAAATGGACAGAAAGTAGAAGACGAAGGGCTCTCGGCAGAAATCTGGGTGAGAAACAACACAAGCACGGAGCGGGGATGCAGCTGGGAATACACAGCTGACATACTGACAGGCATGTAATTGAAGTGTAAACCTGTATGGAGTTATGTAAAACCAAACATGAGCGCACGTGAGTCTTTCTGCCTTTTGGGAGACGAGGTGGAACAGAGTGAGGACGTGACCCGGGGCACTGCCCATCCTCTGCACGCGAGGAGACGGAGGCACAGGGCGTCTGAAGGCACCAGCAGACTGCCCAGGGCCATCAGGGTCAGACCATGCCTGTCTGTGTGACTTGGAGCAGGTTAAGTCACTTCTTTCACTATGCTTTATCAGGAGAACGTTCTGTGCTCTTCACCTATGAACACCTGCAATGTTAAACTTTGGTTCTGAACCAGGAAATCTCTCTTTTCCACTCCTGAGCTAACCTGTGCTCCCTATTTAACTGAGGCAGCCAGTGAGTGAGTTTTAGACACAGTAAGTGAACTTCTAGTTACGCTGGAAACTTTGCCTTCAAATACTGGAAAGCAACAACATTAAAAAACCACAGTGCACAGTGGTTACAATCAATGGTACTGATTAATTATTACTCTAATAAGCAGTTGCAATTTCAGACCACTTGAGAATAAAGCTTTCTCCTTTAGGTAAACTAGAAAGCATTAGAAGATAACCATACTTAGAGTCAGCCCTCTTATATCCTTTTAGGGGCAAAGCAAACACAAGAAAATAACTCAATAACAACTAGGATAACTATACCTAGAAAACAGTTAATAAAAAAAATACATGCAGAAGAACTATCACATAATGGCATTACTTAAAAACAACAATAAAGCTCAACTTCTTGACAGCAGTTATAAACTGCATATGAAAATCCCTGGAAACGTTATTACACTTAATTTCAGGCATTCTAGGAACTTAAAAGAAAATAACTCAATATGTCAGAAAAACTTCACAAACAAGTATGTTCACCTCAGCAGTAATTATAACAGCAAAAGACAGCAAAAAGCTTAAATGCCCAACATTGCTGTAGGCTAGAACAATTTCCAACAGTTTAAAATTATATTTATAAAGACTCTGATACTTGTTATAACACAAGACAAAAAAAAGAATACAATTATTTACATAGAATAATCTCAACTATATAAAAATGTTACAAAGTAAAGTGAAAGGGCAACATTGTGGGTAGTTTTTTTTTCTTAGTTTTTTCCTCTATTTTCCAAATTTTCTGCAATGAACATATATCATTTCTTTAATCAGAAACACACACACATTCTCTATTAACAACAATCACAAAATCTTCACAGTTCACAGCCTTTTATAAAATGTGCCCTAGCCTAAAAGAAACCACTTTACCGAAATAAAAGTCTGTAGTTTTTAGTATATATTACTTAAAAGATATTATCTTTTACTTAGAGTTTAATGTAACATATTTAAATAATCATTCAGGATTATAATCCTGTTTCTAAAAAAGTAAGACACTAAAAACACGGACAGGGGACCAAACGAACTAGAGAATTGGAATGTTGCTCTGTTAGCAGGATGCAGAGGGAGCACCTCCCCCCAGAGCCCGGCAATGTCGAGTGTCAAACACGCGCACGTGCACTGCTGTCAGAACGCGGCTGCAAGGGCAGCCACAGTCGCCCAGCACATGGCTCTGCAGCAGCCTGCTCAGAGCAGAACGGGGCTCTCCCGCGCCTGGCGACTTGTGAGTGAGCCGTCAAGCCCTTCAGGGCTGAGTCTGTAAGCTGGGCAGGACAACAGTCCCCATACTCCACCGGGCTGTTGTCAGAATTAAACCAGACTCTGTGAAGAGCACTTAGAACAGGGCACCGTGGATAGGATTTCAAAACAGAACGAGGACAGTCTCAGATCACTGGAGAAAAAATCAACTGTGGCTTAGGCAGGAAACATGAACTTGTGGACGTGCTATCAGAAAAATGCTGGCGTGGTATGCATGTGTAGGGGGCGCATTTTGAAGGGACTTTCCAATTAAAAATCCTCTCAATTTGTATTTTTCTTTAGCATCCACAGATTCTAATTTTCATAAAACTATATTGGAAAATAACTGTTTTGTTTTCTCAAACGTTTTTAATACCAAACTAGTTGTGTCTTTATGTGTCTTATTTATAAATGAAACATCACAACAAATATATATTTTGATCCTCAATAGTACTTAGCATACATTTTAAAAAAGCCTTAGAACCCTAAAAATATAATATCTTGCAAGTTAAAAGCAAAATGCGTTTCTATCACTTAATTATACCTTGAAGAAGATAAAGGACAAGAAGCCAGAAAAAGATGACTTTTGACGTTACTTGTAACCACCACCGGAAGAAAAAGGGAAAAAACACAACTCGGACGATGCCCTTTCTGGTCAGAGAAGTCCAAGGACTTTCAGGTTTTGCCTTAGCAAATGCAGACCCTGAAAAAAGTAAAAGAGAATGACAGAGGATATTCATTATTCTTTAATTTCCTTGGGAAAAAATGTCAACATTTGAAGAACAACAAAACACGTATAAATTTATTTTGTACTATGCTATGAGCAAGAAAGGTCCAATTTTTGGTAGGGGACACTTTCAAAACATTCTTCATGCTATCATAATAACTCAGGGACTTCGGAAAAAAACTATTTTTAACTGAAATTACGGTAGAATTTTTCCCACATATTTTATCAATATAAGACAATGTTCAAATGTCAGTTCCAGTTGGTAATTAAAAACTACCACTTTAACTTTTGTAATCGAGCCTTATGGTTTGCTGTGCAAACACAGGCTGCTCTTCTTCAATAGTTATCACTTCTTCGAATTATCATTAGTGGAAGAAAAGACTAGTCAATGGCATCTAAACGCTTCCGTTCTCTTTTCTTGTTCATAGTGTTACTGCCTTCATTTCTAATCACACTGCTTTCATTTCTACAAAAATATATATCTATAACCCATTTTGAATTCTGTTTCCTCGAGATCAATTTCTAATTGCATTAAGCATTTATTTACTCAAAACTCACCTCTTACGAGATCAACATCTATGAGGTCTGGTTTCACATGTGCTGTTTTCTTCGGTTTGTTCCGTAAACCCTAATAATATATTAAAAGTAGTACTGATAAGAGAGCAGATCTTAAAAGTCCTCATCGCAAGAAAAAAACATTTGTCACAATGTATGGGGACAGACGTTAACTGGACTTAGAGTGGTGATCATTTCTCAATGTACACAAATACTGAATCATAATGTTGTATATCTGAAACTAATATGTCAATTATATCTCAATAAAAAAGAGAAGTATTGAAATTCTCTATGTATATATTTTAATCCAGAATAGCAGAGAAGAATCAACTTCTAAAGATTTCAACTAAAAAAAAATTTTAAGTAATATACTGGACAAAGATGCAACACATTATGTATTTGCTACAAACGGAACATAACTGTAGTATTGTAGTAAATTTTATTCCTCTCCAAAAGGACAAATTTAGGGATGTGTGTAACATGCAGAGGCTTGTTCACTAACTTGTAAAGCAAAGACTATCGCTACCAGTCAGTTTGAACGTAGCATCTAAGACGGCCCAGGAGACTGCGCGGCCAGACCGGCACAGGAGAGTGGAGGCTGCTGGAGGAGCAGTGCCTTGAGGGGCACTCAGGCATGATGCTGGGGTGTGGCTGCAGGAAGCATGGGCACAGAGCTGAGGGCAGACAGGGATGCAGACTGCTCAGCAGAGGCCAGCACGGAACGGGGTATCAGCTGAGATCCAGAGAGGACGATGCACACCTCAGGGCTACCACTATGCTCACACGCCAACCACTAACCAGACCCCAGTGCCACCTAGCCACCTCAGGAATCAGACGCCATGCCCAGGGGGAGGGAGGGGAAAGCAGGAATCGAGAATGGAGTTAGTTCACACCTGGAATTACTGACACTAAGACTAAGTTTCTGCCGTCAGTGTACAGAGTGGGAGCTGGGGTGGCGATCAAAATCACTGAAAAAAACTATGGAAAAATAAAGTACACTTTGTAACTTAAGACTAGGATGTAAAGGATTGGAAGAGCTCAGGCTAAACTCTTCGGGAGCCAAGTCCTGAGAGATGACAGTGTTTAGATGATTTGTTTATTATTCATTCAATTAACCGAGTAACTGTGCAGTAAATCCTTCATTTGGTCCTATTCCAAGTAACAACGACCCCTTAAAGTAAAAGTTCGATCAAGCACTGTTTGCATCTAAAATGAAGAGGAGAGCATTTGAGCTCACAATTAACTGAGATGTTTAAACTCAAAATGTACCCTGAAATCAAATTGCAATTAAACTTTGAACCCTTCAAAGAGAATGTCCATCTGAAGCTGCAAACCGCCCAGAGATACAAAAACAAAAGAGAAAGAAAGGGTGAGGGTTGAGGATGCAGCCGGTCCGGCTGTTCAGAGTTTCTCTCGGTGTGCGAGAGCAGCTGGGCTTCTTCAGGAACACCCACCTCTGCTGGGGCCAACAGAAATTAAACTGACCTTTTCAGCCGTAGCTGCAATATAGTAACACAAGGGTTCGCACGGAGCGGCTGACAAAAGTGCCAAGACTAGGGGCTCGCAGGGACCCGAGTCTCTGTGTTCCCCTCAGAGCGACGGTCAGTGTGTGCTCATTCAGAGGGCATCCTAACATTTTTACCAAGATCGTCTTAAGGACTTAAAGGCTTTATAAGGCGGACGGTAAATCATCCTGATTTATGCAATTATGTTGTTTTTCAACATGCTCATTCTCCATGACCCTTTTTATATATGGTTCACTTTCTGTTTTATATTTCATTAAAACATTTGTTTCAAGCTCCATTATAGAGTCACAGAATAACTGCCAGTTTTGATAAAACTTTCCCTTTAACGTAGCCTGTTAGAATATTCAGAGGGTTTAAGAAAAAGAAAAATTTCACTGATAAATCTAACATTAATGATTTCATTCACAAAAATAAGAGATATTTAGCATCAAGCCGTAAGCATTCATAAAATCTGATTTTAATTAGGTATTTTAAGTTGGAAAACTGTAAATTTGGCTTACAGTAACCCACATTCACACAGAAAGCACAGCTTTCAGTGCTAATTATAATCACGGACCTTCAAAAAGCTTAAGTGAACAAAAAATGGAAAATAAGTTAGTTTCTAAAAAAAGATTTTAAAAACTACTGATTTCACTAGAAAGTGGAAGCAATCAAGTACTATGAATACAATTAATTTCCAAGAATCCAAATAATATATTCTTTACTGAATATACATTTCAACTCCTAAAGTACATTCCTAAAGTGGAAGGATACAAATGGTATGAAGTTTTGAATTTTTTTTAAGTCTCTAAATAGACAACGTTGAGCCGAAAAGCTTGAAAGGGCTGTTTAAATTCGGAAGGCATTTCTGTTCAAGGATCCAGACGTGCGTGGCACAGAACTACCAGAACACTGAGACTCCATCAAGGGTCGCAACCATCAGCTTCACTTTCTGAAAATCCTTTTAGTTTCCCCCATCCCGCTTTTCCTCTATCATGACTTTTTAAATATCATAGTTCTTTTTGTTGAAGCTTTAAATCTCTAGTAGGGTAAAATGGGGAAACTACCCTTTAACTTTTAAATTTGGGTCAAGGTGATCAGAAAATGAGTTTCCAGTTATAATTTCTAAAATGCTTAAGAAAAAATAATTTGCAACTTACAAAGGACTTTATGCTTTAGCAATATGGTCTTTAAAAAGTAAACACTTCCAAGAAATACAGTTTCATGGCTTTCTTTGGTTGCTGCTCACTGCTCTGACAGATAATGAGAGAACTGATTGCACACAATATATTTGGTCCGGTGTTCTCTAAATAAGAGGTACAGTGGTTTCGGTTTTTTAAATCAAATATTAACATTAATACGGCACATTATGCACTTCTCTACTCTCCTTAGAATAGACACAAAATTATTTTATACTATAAATAATTTCCCTCCACTAAAATATTCAGAAAAAATGGAACGTGCTTTTAAGCTTGTCAACAAACTGACTCTTTTAATTCAAAATAACAAAAGTAGTTTTAATACTGTTTTTAATTCTCTATTTACAATTACAAAGACAGACACAATTCAGAAACAAGTTATGGGTCTTAGCCTTCCGTGAGTTCATCCTGTCAGCTCACCAAAGAACATAATATAACCCTCCTTCCTTACTCTAACCTCCATTCAGGTATTAAAAAGTTCTTTGAAAAATGAGGAAATTATGTGGGGCCGGCCTGGTGGCGTAGTGGCTGGGTTCACACACTCTACTTTGGTGGCCCAGGGTTCACGGGTTCAGATCCTGGGTGCGGACCTACCCACCGCTCATCAAGCCACGCTGTGGGGGCGTCCCACATGCAAACTAGAGGAAGCTCCACAGAGATCTTAGCTCAGTGACAACCTTCCTCATCAAAAAACATTTTTTTTTTTAAATTGAGGAAATTACATAAGTAATGTAGTTAATTTGTGATGAGTGGCTTAAAACTAAAAAATTATTCATATTTTTTTTTTTGCGGTTTTTAAATTTCAAAAACCATCCAAATGTGCCAACTGGTAACACAGCGTCTTGGGGTACTTACTATGCCCTGTCCGACAAGTTTAAGACTGTCAAAGAGAATGAAAGATCTTAAGGCGTCTTACTAGACCTCTCTGCTGCTCTCTATTCGCTTGACTATTCCAACCCTTCATGACACTCTCGCCAGACCACGGTCTAACGGCTCTCTTCTCTTTCCTCCCACATTTTCATCTCTTCCTTGACCTATCCATTAAATGTTGATGTTGCCCAGTGTTCTGCTCTCAGCCTTCTCTCATCGTTCAGTGTGAATCCTCTCACTCCCACAGCTACACCTCCACAATGTGTATAACACATAATCTAGATCACACACATGTATACGTGTCTATATACACACTCTACACACTGAGGACTCCCAAATCTCTCTGCCAAGGACCGCCTGGGTGTCTCTAGATCAGAATCCCACATCTGCTCCTCTTCTAGCATCACCCGTCTCACTTAGTGCTGTGTGAACGACTCGTTAAAACAGAAATTCAATCAGGTAACTTTTTCTGCTTAAAACCCTTCAGTGTCACCCCCACTGGTTTCCAAATTATGTCCAGACTCCTGGGGAAGGCAGCCAAGGCCCGTCACGATCTGACTTCCACTTTCCTTTCCAGTTTAACTCCTAACCACCCTAATCTCCTTCCTCCATCCAACCTACGACCAGCCAAGCTCCTAGAGGACTCCTGAGTCAGCCACCTGCCTTCCTTCCTGTATATTTCAGACGCTCTTCATTCTGCCAGGAATGTTTTCCTCATTCTCCCAGTGTCTCTCAGACTCAGCTCATGAGTCGCTTCCTCCCTGAAGTCTTTCCTAACCTCCCCAGGGCAGCGTCCCTCTGTGTTCCCCAAGGGAGACCGACACAGCTCTCTCTCAACTGAGTTTATCTCATCCGTAATTATGTACCTCATCTACAAAATTATAATCCATTTCATCTTTTCGTCTCCATGATTTAATCCTAAATCTAACACATAGTACGTGCTTACTGCAACTTTGTTAACTATGTTAATTCTTCACAAAAATAGTTTAAAGATCAAAATGACAAGTGGCAAAGAATCTTGCTCTTTATTACAGATGACTGTCTAAACACTGAGGATTTTTTGACACATTTTTAAGTAACTAGACATTGGTTTTCCATCTAATAAAACAGAAAATGTCAAGCAACTAAAGTAACATTCTCTGGGCCCAGATTAAATTTAGCTCGTGCAGAAACACACTGATTAGTATTATCTATGCAAATGAAAAATAGAAATCTTATTACCAAAAGGGAGTGGTTGCTGAGACAGAACAAATTTAGTTAAAAAATAGTCTTCATGCTATCAAGGAAGCCTATGAGAATGTCTTATCAGCACAGGGGATCACATGTTCAAGAACAAACTACCCACTACAGAAACATTTTAATTAATGCTTTACTTCCTAAATTGTTTTTAAAAATGACCAACTTTTCAGCGACTCTGTTTGCGCCCATGTCATTCCGTTAGTGGCACCAGAAAGTGGATCCCCATTAGGCAGGGCAGGCACGGGACCACTTAAGCGGGAAAATCCTGAGACACTTACCAGTTTAAGAAACTGTACAGAGCAATGACAGCATCAAAAGGGAGGAAAAGCAAACTAGAAGTATAAGGCGACAAGTGAAAGGGGAAAAGAGCTGACAAAAAATAACCATTAGAAATTAAATTTTAAAAGAACAGAAAGATGCTAAAAAGCAAAAACAAAAAAAATCATCAGAGGTAAAGACAAATCACCATCATAAAAGAGTTTACCCCTTTATTTAGAAGTTTAGATAAAGTAATATTAACTTATACCTTAAAAGTATATGGAAAGATATTAAGTAAAATGTAGTTAATAACCAATTTACAGAATTACTGTTTCAGAATATACAAAATGAAATACACTTGTTACCTTGATTTCTCTTTGTTCAACAGATTTTTCCCATATTTGTTGATCATATGCTCCAATCTATAAAAATACATAAAAGACAATACTTCATTAAATGACCATTGTTGGTACCCGTCCAATAGGAATAACTCTGCTCACATTACAAGCAACTCAGAGTTCACTCAGCACAGATTGGATTCGGCTCCTTCTCAGACTCCTGTGATAATGCTGCACTGCGGTGGTTCTCGAAGTGTGGCTTCAGCACCAGCAGTTTTAGCATCACCTGGGCTCTTGTTAGAAATGCAAACTCTCTGGCCTCGCCCCAGAGTTACTGAATCAGAAATGTGGGGGTGGCATCTAACAATCTGTGTTTTAAAAATCCTTCTAGACGATTCTGATACACTACTAAAGTTTGAAAACCAGTGGCCTAAGGAATCCTTATTTTAAATAAACACAATTGCTGCAGCTCTGGTATATTCAAGAAAAAACTCCTAAGTGATAAATCCTTTATGGAGTTATTTTTAAAGAAAAAAACCACGAATATTCTACAGAATTAAAAATTCATAAATGTGTAGACCACCATTACCATTGGATTAAGGCTTAAATTGAAAACTAAAGTCATGAAAGTGACTGAAGACAAAGGGGAAGCATCAAGAGACAGAATTCCTTGTGGCCTCCACGCCCACTTCTCTCGATGCTGGAAAGCTCTCGGAGCCGTATGGTCACCCGGCAGAAAAGCAAACCATCCTTCCTGTTCTCCCCCAAGTTCTTTGCTGTCACTTCCTGTTGTCTCCAGTTCCCACTTAATTCCCTGTATCCAACAGGACACTGAAACGGCCAATAGCCTACAATTTCAACTGAGGATTTTCATTATTAGCACTAATTGAAAACTAAAATCCTGAGAAATTAAAATTACTCCAGATAATACAATTTCGAGACTAGAGGCAGATATTACAGGAAATTCAGGGAAAAGTATCTTCTGATTAACATCAGCCTATCCAAAAGTCTTTTATCTACATATCATTTTTAAGGTAATTAATTAATTAATTAACCTGCAAAAACGAGTTCACTTGGGAATAGACAGAGGACTTGCAATTTGGGATGTGCAGGCTATGGCGACGATAGGCAAATCTAGAGAAATGAAAGGAGGGTCTCGCTTTTATGGAGAAAAAGGGAGAGCAAGGAGAGGATATAATAAAAGAAGAGTCCACTGGAGAGACTGGAGTCCAGAGTGCAAAGGTCTCTCATTGGCTGCACTACTAAGGTTTCTCATTTGCTTGGCTGCTACGTCTCTGATGGGCTGGGCTGCTAAGGTCTCTCGTTGGCTGGGTCGCTACGATCTCTC